>NC_136877.1:4359405-4441905 GCF_949152265.1 Phoxinus phoxinus | reverse complement strand
AAATAAAACATTATCAAACTAAAATATAGCATTAATTTCATTGATAATTATTTTTTTATTTTTTTCATTTTTGAGCGACACACGAAGAGCACCGAGGGTTAGAGCAGCAGCTTTACCGTATTAAACATGACAAACTGTGTCAGCGTCTCTTTCACTCTCAGTGCTTCACATCGCCACCTAGCCGTCTGGAGTGCACACTACATCCAATTTCACACACTTTTGCGTCACCATATGCACGCAGATTTCCCCCCCATACCGCTCGTCTAAACGCAGAATAAAAAGTGATAACGCAACGCCACTTTTGCTTTTCTCTTCAGATCGTGTCCGTGTAAACATAGCCTAAGTTAGTAGCACTAGTACTTTAAGTGTCCCAGCACATCTTTCATTGGTGTTCATGTTTCCCTCTCTCAGAGCGAGGCCCAGCGCTGGCCGTCTCGAGGCCCAAGAAGTCTGAAGTGAAGAGCAGGAGAGTCCTGCGGAAACAGCCGGAATCCCTGGACTCCATAGACTCCAGTTCCACCGTGTCCTCCGTGTCGTCTTCCTACGTGCAGCCGAGCAGAACCCCGAGACTCCGCTTGCGGTCCAAATCGCCTTCGCCCCGGTTACACCCGTCTGACAGCGTGGACCAGGACGACGAGGAGCGAGCGCAGTTCACCAGCCGAGGCACGTTCAACCCGGAGAAAGGCAAACAGCGTCTGCAGGGCGCCAAGCGCTCGCCTCAGAGACACCGGGGCAATCCCGCGGGAGAGAAGAGGGATCCGGATCTGCCGGGCCGGGTGGTTTACGGGAGCAACGAGTTCATGGTGTGAAGAGCGAAGGATTCCACGTCCATCCCCGGAGAAGAGCGCGTTCTCCTGCTAATGCTGCATTATAGTCCTTAAGTGCCATGTTGAGAGGAACGGAGATGGGCAGCGCTTCCCACAGCAGGGAAAAGGGAATGTTGTGACGTTCCGAAACGGAATGTTCTCCTTTGATCTCGGGTCGGGAGTTCCGTGACGTTCCGAAAGGTGCGAGACGACGAAGCCATTGATGAACTCAAGCTGCTTTAACGTTTACAATGTAGAATCATGCGAGCAGAATTCTCTGAGATGTACCCCCCCCCCCCCCCCACCCCCGAATCCTATTTAATACATTTTATTGATATATAAATCTATATAAATATATTATAGTGTACAAAGCCAGAGCACCAGTGACTGCTGGGTTGTTGAATTCATATATTATATCTTTGAATGCGTTGGAGAGAGAAGTTGAGGACACGTGTGTGTGTGTGTGTGTGTGTGTGTGTGTGTGTGTGTGTGTGTGTGTGTGTGTGTGTGTTCTGGATGTGTTTGTGTTGTGCTTGGAGGGAAATGATGCCATTTAAAGGGACCAAGCAAACTGGTGTCATAAAGCCAGAGGATCCCAGCGCTGAACGAAGACTCTTCCAGATCACAGTGTATTAAGTCATCACGTCCACATCAGTCTTTCCATCCTCAAAGAAACCAGTGTTAAAACACAAAGCCAGAGTTACTAGATTGCTGTTACTTACGTTTATATATATATATATAATCAGCATTATTTTTCCGAAAATCCTTGGATCATTCATGCCCTGCAAACATGAATTACCTCTTGCCAGAAAATGACTTAAATATGACTTAATATATTACCGAATGGTCTCTTCTGCCTGTATATATAGTGCGATACACCCTTTTCTTTTTTCTAAATATTTAATTATTAAAAACCATGGCTATAGTAATCCACAGAAGTGCATTTGGATTCACCGCTGTATTCGCAGTGTTTGATTTATTAGTAGTTATTGATGCAAAATGAACAAAATTGTGCCACCAGCAAAAATAGACCATCTGTCATTTCTAGTCACTATAGTTTCTGCAAAGATCACGAAGATTAATGACGGTCCCCCTCGTGTTAAACTGTGGTGGTGTGCAGTCGCACGGGTCCCGGAGGGTGTCTGCATGTGATGGTGTTTTTCACAGGAGCGAGTGTTAATTTATATTCTGTTATTTACATCTCATGCATCGCTGACTCGGGTCACGCCGCCTGCAGGATTGAGCTAAACTGATCTGTCTTCTGTCATGTGTTGAACAAATATTTCTTATGAAAGAGAGGAAAAAAAGTCAATGGTTGTAAAATAAATTACACATTTTGAACAAATGAGTGCTGGCTTGTTAAATTAAAGTTGAGTTATTGTGCTTTGAGACTGAACTTGAAGGACCGGTTCATCACGCTTCAGTCTCTTCTGGTTTAACTGCTTAACTTTCACCCCCTTTTTTAAGCAGAGATGTTATAAATGCACCATTCAAATGGAAATGGTTGTAGTTCATGAATGATTTGGAGTACAGAAGTTGGTTTTTTTTTTTTTTAAAGATGATCCTCAGCAGATTATTGCTGAAATTAAAGTGTAAAATAAGTTTAAGTGTACTGTAAAGCAAATGTACTGTACATCTACATCTATTTTTATACAAAATATACATTTAGTATATAATGTAATTTTGTAACTTGTAATGTCTAACCAAGTTGTTGATATCGCAAAAATGTAAGTTCCTATGGGATTTTATTTAGGCGTAATACCAAAAATAGCCACATTATATGTGATTTTATGATGCATTCTCCTGTAACAAATCAATAACTTCTGCCACATCACTTCTATCACAAGACAGTTGTCATATATGTGACGTTGAGTTTTAGACCTTTCCGGCGATAGGTATATTGTCAAGATTAGAAAGTTTTATTAAAAAATTGAACTAGTGGGAGGAGCCTGTCAGAAAAGGCTTTAAAGTGCCGTTTCTATTAGAACACGTCCAATTTAAAAACTTTTTCACAGGATACATTTTGTTTAAGATTTCGAATTATACTTAACTAATGGGGTTAGCAAAAAGAGTGCATCCGGTGTGCTGACAAATCAGGTCCTCCTCAAAATCAGGTTCTTTTGGGACCCCAAGCGATCCCATTGGCTCAAATTACTTTTAATAGTAACTTTAGCGCTTGATTAAAATTCCCTACAAAAACAAATAAATGCTTTTTGAACTAGGTTATGACCATTAATTAGTTAGCTTATGTACTAGCATAGCATACAGATACCAGATTAGCCCGATAGCATAGTTTATACAGGCATGTTCAGTCACCCTACATGATTCACAATCATCATTACTGTAATTACGTGTTAAATGCATAGTTAGTAACAATGTAATGATGTTGAATGATTCACTTAATTGGCTATTTATTTATTTATTAACAGTTTATCAAGTGAAAGAAACTTTCATTGTGTTTTATTATGCACTATGTAGTAACCTATGCATATTTTAAATTAATATCGTTCGTATGTAGGCTACTTAGTATAACCATTAACTGATAGTTGTTAGAGACCTGATTTGTCATGTCACTTGCCTGAGGAAATTGTAATAGTGTGAGAGTTGATAAACCTGTAAAACTGCTGCCAAAGGTGCGGAGATATGTTGAATTCACCAGAGAGTCTCATGAATAGCTGTGAATTGCAGGTTTAAAAAAAACAAAACAAAAAAAAGCATACTGTTTTCTTCCCTTTTGCAAGTCTCTACATAATACCATGTTATTAAAATGTTATGTTACTGTACGTTTATTAGTTTAACTCTACATCAGAACTCAAAAAGTATATATTTCAAGTCGTGTAAGCAGAGCTGGAAGATGAGATCCAAACTAGATCCTGGCAGTGACGTCACGACCGAATGCACCGCGCATGCGCAGCGGTCAGTGAGTTACGCTGGCAGGTACACGGAGCACGAGAACACCTGTGCTTGCCGCAAGACAAGATGTCTGGATTCGACAACAACCCCTTTGCCGAACCAGTTGATGTCAATCCTTTCTCGGTAAATACCTCATTATTTATTATGTCTTTGGTAATATGTAATATATTTATATTTTTCGCTGTGAAGAACCTGTTTGTTTGGGTCGGAGTCACGGGAGAAAGGTGAGAGTGAGAGGGCTCAGCCAATCAAATTTCACGGTTCGGTTTACAAGCCAATCACCTTCCGATGACGATCCAGGAAGTGTTTATTTTTTTATTTTCTAAGTTGTCTTTTAATATAACAACCGAGTTTTTTTTCTGCCGTCATGAGCATTTTAACACTGTTTATCATCATTATCTAGAGAACCAAGCATTTTGGCATAAACTTTGATCCATCACTTCACGCGATAAGTGCACGAACCCTATGTACAAATCCAACAGGTGCATTTTTATTTACCGTGTTTGACTTGTATTCATATTCACAGATATCAACAAATCAGTTTTCACTATTCAAATGCTAATTCTTGATATGAGGTATTCGATTTCTACTTGTAAAAATGTAAATTATTGATACCAACAATGACGTAATCACTCACATAAATACTTCTTGATATCAAGAATTAAATATCAACTAGTAAAAACTATAATTCTTCATATCTGTAGTTGTAGTTTCACTAGTTAAATGTCACCACAGACTGCCATTCAGATTCAATTGTTGATATCAAAAATGTATTTCTTTCTACATTTGAGAAATACAATTCTTACTAGAATTTTTTTTAAATATCAATAATTACGTGGTTACTGGTGCAAATCTCTGTTCTTGATATCAACGATTCAATTACTACTAGTAAAATTATTTTTGATTTCAATAATTTGATGGTCAACAGTGACCTTGTTCATTTCTGATCTCATGAATGTGATTAGTAGGCTACTAGAAGGTCATTTCAGAGATCAGAAATAACAAATGTAACATGTTGAAATACATTTACAGATATCAAGAATTAACATTTCAAATAGTGAAACTTGAGTTCTTGATATCAGGAATGTATATTTCGGCTAGTGAGTATTGACATCAAAAATTGGGATTTTTTTCTAGTAAGAATTGTATTTCTGATACGTGAAGCTGGAATTTCAATTACTAAGAAATCAATTTTCGATGTCAACAATGGCTGCCTATGGTGACATTTAACTAGTGAAAATACAAGTACAGATACAAAGAATTACAGTTTTTACTTCCTGATATCAAGAATTAGCATTTTATCTAGTGTAACCTGAATTGTTGATATCAAGAATTAGCATTTTATCTAGTGTAACCTGAATTGTTGATATCAAGAATTCATATCCTGGGAATTAATAAAAGTCGAAATGGCTTGCCATAGTCGGCTGCATTTGCGAATTATAATTGGCCTGCAAAAGAAAAAAGAGGAGGGAAAAACATATTTTGAGAGATGTCATGGGACTCCAAAGTACTTTAAAGAATGCTTTGGCTCCCAAAAAAACGTTGATAACATACAGTGTTTAATGAATAGGCAAGTGATATTTGTTGTGCCTGGCAGGATCCATCAGTCACTCAGGTGACCAGCACTGCAGTCGATGGCGTCGGAGAGTTTAACCCGTTTACAGCCACTGCTCTGGTAAGCCTGACCGTTTCCGATCCTCATCCTACAAGTCAACAATCATTTCTCAGGTCCTCGTGTCACAGTACATGCATATCATATCAACAGGATAATATTCCTCTGTCATCATGCGGATCCAAAACGATCCTGCTGCATACATTGAAATCCTAGAATTGACATTTTTATTCAGAATGATTTGATCTTCAAGACTGACTTATAATAATTATAATAATAAGTCAAAAATGGTAAAGGAATGCCAAATTATTGCTCAAACCTAAAAGAATCAAATAGAAATCAGTAGATAAACTGGAATCCCCACACTTTAGTTTGTTTTGAGAAGTTAATTTCTCTTTCCTTCTTTCAATGTTTGATTCACTCAGGACTACAGGTGAAACTCGAAAAATGTGAATATGGTGCAAAAGTTAATTTATTTCAGTAATTCAACTTAAAAGGTGAAACTAATATATTATATAGACTCATTACATGCAAAGTGAGATATTTCAAGCGTTTATTTGCCATCATTTTCATGATTATGGCTTACAGCTTATTAAACCCCAAATTCAAAATTAGAATATTGTGAAAAGGTTTTCATAAACTGTAAGCCATAATCATCAAAAATATAACAAATAAAGGCTTGAAATATCTCACTTTGCATGTAATGAGTCTATATAATATATGTCACCTTTTAAGTTGAATTATTGAAATAAATGAACTTTTGCACGATATTCACATTTTTCGAGTTTCACCTGTAATTCCAATTTATGATAGAAATTCCAATGCGATATATTCCTTTAGGAAGTTTTGAGTTTTCCACTGGAACACTTGTGTTCAATACTGAATAAAATCATGAGCAAAGAGTTTGAATTGAATATTTTCCGTCTCTCTTCTTCAGAGTGGAAGCACCATCCCCGTCCCAGTCGCTTCTCAACCAGCGGTCCTCCAGACGACTGTGGAGCCCAGTCCACAAGTTAGTACAATATTCATGTACAACCATAATATTTGTATGCTGATTCATATTTATCATAGTAGAGGATGAAAGAAGAAAAGCTGCTGGGGTGTAACGGTACACATAAAGCTGCGTTCACACTACAAGCGACAAAGCGACACGTTACCATTCATTTCAATGGGGAGCGGGCGTTTTCCAGCGACACGCGCGATTGCAGCCGTTGGTGACCGGATGGGGCGTGTCTGGCGACGCGACAAAGTTGAGATCTGTTTAACTTTATGCAAATGAAGAGCGACTTTCGGGAGCGACAACCAATAGGAGTGAAGTCAGTGGAGCGTGTGATCATCCGTCACTCTCTGACAGAGGAAAGTTGAACGAGAAGCTCATTTTAGCCGTCAGAAACTGTCCTATAAGTTGTGATATATCTCAGTGTGCATACAGTGGTGTTCACCGTGCTGACTCCGAGCCGGACTGGTTTCGTGAGCTCAGATAGACGGTATTTGCCCGTTTGCTGCAGTTAAACAGCCGCGATGGCAAAAAGCACTCACAGTTTCTCGTTCATCTTTAATATTATGCATGTTATACTGATTCCATTTATATTTAGACTTTTCCTTCCAAAATGTTTGTTTGTAGTGGCAAGAAAGCGGATTTGTTGTCGACAACATGGAGAAACATCCGTGAATGTCACTCACAAACATTACTAGGCAACCAGTCGCGGGAACGCCCACTAGCGTCCTAACCGCCAGCCACTGGCGACCTGCAGCGACAAAGTCGCTTGTAGTGTGAACATAGCTTAAGTCACGGTTTAGTATGTACCTCCGTTTTGGGGGTCACGGTTCAATAGGAGTTTGGTACATTTACATGTCCGCCATCGTAGCTTACGATGTCATTTTAAAGGCCCCCTGAAATCTAAATTATTATTATTTTTTTAGCTTTTAGTATGAATATGTTAGCCTTAAGGTTATGAATAAGCGGGTGTGTTCCAAAACAATGGAAAAATGCACATTTCGGAGATATAAGCATTCAAAACTCAGTCTCTCACTTCCGCTAAAATGGATCAGGGATTTTTATGACATCACTGCTTCTCATTACATCTTCTGTCCAATCAAATGCTCTCTAGAATCTAAAGGTCCGCCCTACGCTATAAATACCACCTGACCAGAGCGACCGTTGACAGACACGTCACGGAGCAATATGGGTTCGAGTTTTATTCCGGTTTCCAACTGTACGTTGGTTAAGAATGAAATGAATGAATCCTCTACTATTGAATCCGACGTATCATCAGCGCTCGGATTCGCTCCCATGATGCTGTTAGTCTGTGAGGTAAACTAAACGCTATTGGCTATTTGAAAAGGGGGAGGAGCCATTCAATATATCCCGCCTTAGCTTCCCGTTTCAGTGGAAATTACGTCAACGCATCATCATACAAAGATGTGCCTTCAGTCGGCCTTTAACATGCGGTCACAATGGCGGATGCATAAAGTTAAAAATTACGCTTTTTCAAGAAATCCCGTAAAGATGAGCGAGAAGGAGAAAAAGAGTCAACTTCATCTTTCCACGACGACACCTGAGGATTCATATCTCCAGGACACTCATATTTCATCACTGGACTGTAGTGAGATTTACACAAATCGGCACACTGCCAAATGATTTTGTCTCATTATAACAGCGGAAACAACTTAAAATACTCGGTCATTTATGGTCACACAGATAAGAGTAAAGCATAATTTGAAACTAAAGGTCTGTACACTCACAATAAAAATAAAACATTGTGCTTCTGCTTTTGTAAAATAAAGAAAACAAACAGCATGCCGCTTTCTGCCGTCCCGGTTTCCTCTCCGTGAAGTTTGTGGAGCGTCACAGAAATGAATCGAAGCTCAGCGTATACTAGCAAGCTCTTGTGTGCATCTGAACTCTTGTTATGGGTTGGTGTGTAGATTCTCTTCTTCTTCTGCTCTTTTTCCTGTTGTGGCGGTTAGCAAACAGCGTTGCATTACCGTGTGCGCCCCCTTCTGGATTGGAGTGTGGATCGCCTGTGACTGACCCTGCATCTCAGTGTCCATACTTCCCATCCTAAATAGTATGTGGGATTAGAATAAGTGTGTCCCAAAGCATAGTATGTTGAAAAGAATATGTCAAAAGTCCCCGGATGGTCTACTATTTCTGGTAGATGTTCGAAGTGTGGATCGAGCGTTAACTTCCTTGAAGGCGGGTAACTCTGTTGAAGTTTAAAACTATTGGATCTGCCCAGATACACTCTGGATCTGCCATAATCAATCACTAACGTTTGGTCGTGACGTATGACGAGTCAAACTAGCGCACGACCTCAATGTCATCGCTCTCAGCAACTCCCTCTGTTCGCTGATTGGTCCGGTAAAAAATTGACCTGAGAATACACCGCAAACCCACAACGTACTGAAGGAAAATGAAAATTGAGCGGAAGTACGTAGGAGGGCGGAGCCAGGCGACTCAAACACAGCTTCTCAGGTTGATGTAAGTGCGTGTGTGGTTCCTCCGTCAGGCTGGTGCCGCAGCGGGTCAGGCGGATCTCATCCGTCAGCAAGCCGAGCTGGAGAAGAAAGCAGCGGAGCTGGAGCGTAAAGAGCAGGAGCTTCGGGATCGAGACACTGCACGAGGTGAGACAATTCAATTCACGTTTATTTGTGTAGCGCTTTTCACAATACACATCATTTCAAAGCAGAGCTCAATATGTATTTCAGAATTGTAAATATACAAAAACACAGTTAGCTTAAAATGTATTAATTTAAACAATATAATAATTGACCCTTCGCAGGGAGCTTGATTGACAGGTGATCTGACCAATCATACTTCGCCATCCGCCATTTTGTCCGACAAAGCAGTCAGGGGAGTTAGTAGATTAACATGGGAGGATTTGAACTTGAGAAACGGAGTGTACTGAGTCTGACGCCTTTCCGCGGTTAAAACAACATTCCTTCTGATGTTCATTCATGTTTATTTGATGCTATAAATGAACTAGAAGGAAGAGATGATCGGTTCACGAGCAGCTTTAACTCTACAGCGATCTGTCACGACACATTAAAGAGCCACAAAACGGTATTTATTGTTTACATTTCTTTAAAAAAATGACCAAATTTGAAAGGTGAGACTTTGTTTGATATGTTTAATATCAAAAGTAACCGAAAAGTAACCTTGTCTGTCCTGTCTGTCAGTGTGTTGTCAGTCTCCTCTCTGCTCCGCGTGTGTTTTTCACTGCGTGAGAACATGGTGTGGCGTGAGAGCGGCGTAGCTTGTCGGACATAGCAACAGTAACTAAGGGGGGCGGGTCTTTGCGAACAGTCAATTGAATGCAGAAACAATGAGCTCATTGAAGTAATGAACACGACAGCACTGATCTCACTCTGTAGATGTTCTTCTGCACTCTTGACATGAAGGAATGTTTGCTTGCAGGAAAAGAAAACAACTGGCCACCTTTGCCCAGGTTTCTCCCCATAAAACCTTGCTTTTATCAGGATTTTAATGAAGAAATTCCTGTGCAATATCATCGGGTTTGCAAGATGATGTACTACCTCTGGATGTGTAAGTGAACAGACGTGTTGGAATAATATGGAATACAGTTGCAATCAAAATGATTCAACCCCCATTACAAATCAGACAAAAGTAATTGAATAGCTCAACACAACAAATGTATCAAGTGGTTTCCCCAAATTCAACTGACCGTATTTTCCGGACTATAAGTCACACTTTTTTTCATAGTTTGGCTGGTCCTGCGACTTATAGTCAGGTGCGACTTGTATATCAAAATGAATTCATACTGACTGAGATGAAACAAGAGAAAACATTACCGTCTACAGCCGCGAGAGGGCGCTCTAGTTAGCGGAGTTGTTCAGAAGCCACACCGAGGAAGAACTCAATGGATTCAGTGATGAGGAATGAGATCGGGAGCTTGGTGAACTTGCTAACCGGTAACTTGTTGGACTCGCTGGCTAATGTTAATTTAGCCTATTCAGCCTCCCAGGTATATGTTCTTTATGCTAATGTGTCGCTAAATATCTGTTAATGTGTTACGCTAACACACCTGACACTATTCAGCCTGTTGTTCTGTGTGCTATTGTGGAGCTGAATAACTTGCCATTCCAGATTAACCAAACTTCAACAACATACGGGCAGATCCTTTGAGCGCTGCTGATGACGCTGTGAAGTGAGGCTCGAGTGATCAAGTGTTCCTATGTATAAATAATCTTTCCTTCGATTCCTCCGTCCTCCTTTTCTTCCCTTGCGTCCTACAGTGGTGGAGCTGAGGCACGAGGAAAGGAAACGAGGATGCAAAAACAAGAATTGAGAAGCACTCTCTGTCTCTAGGAACATTTAGCGCATTCGCTATCTTTTCTGTTCCTTGTTTGTGAAGGGCGATGATATCCTCTCTTAAAGGGTTAGTTCACCCAAAAATGAAAATAATGTCATTAATGACTCACCCTCATGTCGTTCTAAGCCCGTAAGACCGCCGTTCATCTTCGGAACACAGTTTAAGATATTTTAGATTTAGTCCGAGAGCTTTCTGTCCCTCCATTGAAGCTGTATGTACAGTATACTGTCCATGTCCATAAAGGTAATATAAACATCATCAAAGTAGTCCATGTGACATCAGTGGGTTAGTTAGAAGTTTTTGAAGCATCGAAAATACTTTTTGGTCCAAAAATAACACAAAATAAGACTTTATTCAGCATTGTATTCTCTCCCGGGTCTGTTGTCAATCCTTCACAGTTACGCTGATGGCGTAAGACGCTGATGACGTGTATTTCTGGTGCGCCCGAGCTTCATTTATAGACTGAGGGAAACGCACGCTGTAAAAGTGTCTCATCCACGACATGCACATTTACGCACCATTAAAAAAATGATATCCACGCAAACAATGTAGAATAGCTTGAATATAGCGTGCGTCTCCCTCAGACTGTAAACGAAGCTCGGGCGCACCAGATGACACGTCATCAGCGTCTTACGTCAGCAGCGTCACTGCGGAGTCCTGAACGCAGATTGACAACAGACCCGGGAGAGAATACAATGCTGAATAAAGTCTTATTTTGTGTTATTTTTGGACCAAAAAGTATTTTCGATGCTTCAAAAACTTCTAACTAACCCACTGATGTCACATGGACTACTGTGATGATGTTTATATTACCTTTATGGACATGGCCAGTATACTGTATATACAGCTTCAATGGAGGGACAGAAAGCTCTCGGACTAAATCTAAAATATCTTAAACTGTGTTCCGAAGATGAGCGGTCTTACGGGCTTAGAACGACATGAGGGTGAGTCATTAATGACATTATTTTCATTTTTGGGTGAACTAACCCTTTAACTTTTTGACTTGCAGTCAAACGTGATGCTCAACAAACCTAGCCAACAAACCTTCAGATATTTTAGCTGCGTCCCAATTCGCATACTATCCGTCCTAAATAGTATTCGAAAGTAGAATTAGTACGTCCTAAATCGTAGTATGTTGAAATAAGTGTTCCAAAGATACCCGGATGGTCTATTTCCGGTCAGAATCCGAAGTGCAGATCGATGCGCACTCTAACGGCTGATATTGCCCACAACCCATCGCGCGTTGGACGAGGATTCGGTTAGAACTACAAACACGAGTGAAAAGTGTTAAAAAACTACAGACATGGAGGATGCGCGAGTCCGGCGTTATGTAGAGAGGTTTAGATAAAGGGGTTTGAGTGATTAATTATCAGTATCTAACCTGACGAAAATGTATTTATTCAATGTTGTCTACAGTATATTGCATCTGCAGCAGCTTGTGAACTTTTGTAAAGTCACGTTTAGCCATTAACTTTTAAATGCATCATTACATTCAAATTCCAAACACATATGAGGAGAGTCTCCGCATGAAAGACCCGCGACTGGCAGATGAACGTGCGACTACATTTCTCTCCGAAACGGTAGGAAATTCAATTAGATTGAATGGAGGATTTTAACTGTGACAAGATGATTGACAGGGCAGTTTACTGACGGGATTCACGCAACAGATCTGTCCGTTAAAGAGGACGAAGTAGTATGTCTCAAAGCTTGCCTACTTTTTTGCTACACACTCAAAAGTATATACTTTTTCTTCACAAAAAGAGTACATACTTTTAGGTCGTAGTATAAGTAGGCGAATTGGGACCCAGCCTTTGTGTGTTCTAGCTCAAGCACACCTGGTGCAACTAATGAAGCCCTTGATGAGTTGCATCAGGTGTTTTTTTTTTTTTGCAGATTTGTGCTGTATTGAGGGATTCTATTCAGGGGGGTGAATAATAATAATAAACAGCAGAAGTCATTAAAAGTTGCATTTTCAGTTAAATTTGGGGACACCACTTGAAACTTTTATTGTGTTGAGCTATTTCAATTACTTTTGCTTGATTTGTTCATTGCAAACAGCTGAAAGACTGCAACATTTGGCAATAAACCTGATTTGCAATGGGGTTTTAATAATTTTGGTTAGTTACAATTACAAATTTACAGACTTTCTTGCTATAATCATACTGCAGTTTTTTTTATCTGCATTTGTGTAAATAATATAAATGTTTTAACATTTGTATTCTGAATTTTTCATGTATTTCATGAAGTTTTATACTGCCAATTGTATCCAGTGTCACCCGAGTATACCATGCATGCAAAAGATGTGTGTACTGTGTCTACTATACATACTACATGCTGCTAAATAGTTGGTAACACTTTACTTGAAGGAGTTTGCATAAGACTGACATGACACCTCCATAATCATAACATGACACGACATAACAGGTTTTATGCATGTTTATGACAACTGTCATTAAGTGTCATTCGCTCAATTATGACATTTTTAATGCAAATATGACATTGTTTGAGATGTCTTAACTTGACATAAACCAATACATCATAACCTGTCAGTGTCTTTGTCAGGACAACTTGACATAAACCAAGACAACATAAATTGTCATAAATATGTCATAAACATGACAGCAGATTCATTATCAAACTTAAGAAACCACTTAGCTTTATGGGTTAACATTACAATATTTTTCATTTTAATGACAAATTCAATGTGTACCACTGTAGTTGAGGTCAAGAAAAGTATACGTGACACTGTTATACAATTGTTTGACAGAGTATTAACACTTAATTATATTTAATAACAAATTCAATATGTACCACTGTAGTTGAGGTCAAGAAATATATTCCTGACACAGTTATAATGCCTCATGACAGCCGATGTCAAAACCAGTCACAGGACAGTTTAATGTAATGTTAACCCATAAAGCTAAGTGGGTTTGTAAGTTTGATCATTAATCATTTATGACAGGTTATAAACCAAGACAGGTTGTCTTGGTTTATGTCAAGTTGTCATAAAGACATCTCAAACAATGTCCTATTTGATTTATAAATGTCATAATTGAGCGAATGACACTTAATCACAGTTGTCATAAACACGCATAAAACCTCCTTCATATTCATGTTGTGTGTTATGTCATGATTATGAAGGTGTCATGTCAGTCTAATGCACACCCCTTCAAGTAAAGTGATACCAAATAGTTTGAGAAGTACGTTGTATGCTAGTAGCAATGCTTGTTAGCAAACATTTGAGTATGCTGTGTGTAAGCCTGGGTAATAATGCTCATGTTCCACAGATCACAGTGTGACGCTGTTCCTGAACCTGCTGGCCTGTCTGGCGTACTTCTCTGTAGACACGACACGGGGAGTTGACTTCGGACTCGCAATCCTCTGGTTTATTTTGTTCACTCCCGTCGGGTTCCTCTGCTGGTACCGACCCGTTTACAAGGCCTTTAAGTGAGTTCAATGTTGATATATGTTGCATTGTGACATTATTATTTTGGTAACACTTTACAATAAGGTTCATTAGTTAACATGAACTAAGAATGAACAATACTTCTACAGCATTTATTAATCTTAGTTAATATTAATTACAACATTTACTAATACGTTATTAAAATCAAAGGTTGTGTTTGTTAACATTAGTTACTGCACTGTGAACTAACATGAACAGCTGTATTTTTATTAACTAACATTAAGATGAATAAATACTGTGTGTATTGCTCATTGTTAGTTCATGTTAGTTAATACATTAACTAATGTTAACTGATGAACCTTATTGTAAAGTGTTACCATTATTTTTAACCTCACCCTCCCTTCAAATTGAAATATAAAGAGGTACAACAAATACTCATTATCTTTTTTACATTACAATAAAGACAGTGACATTTTTAAAGTCATAACAGTTTGTGAGGGAAATATGAACGGGGTAAACATTGGACTAATAGATATCACTATTATAGTTCACCCAGTTTTTTGAAATATTATGTTTAAATATGCACTAATTTGCATAGATTTCCAGGATAGAAATCCGAACACTGAACAAAGCTGATTCAAAATTCTTGTTTCATTTGATCTTGTTAACATTTTTAATGAGGAGGTTTTTGGATTTCTCTGTTCTCTGTTTATCACTGTCTACAGCCATACAAAATCACCATGTTTTTAGGAACGAAATGTTAAATCTGGCCCGTGACGTATGAACAAACCTCTCTGTAAAAAAGCTTCGGAATATAGATCGGAATAAAGCTGTAAAGTTTGGTGTCTGTAAAGCTGCTAATTTCTGAAGAAGAAAAAAAACTGTGTGTGTATTATAGCATATGTATAAATATGTGTATGTATACAGGTGAATCTTTAAATATTTGAAAATCATGCAAAAGTTCATTTATTTCAGTAATTCAACTTAAAAAGTGAAACTAATATATTATATAGACTCATTACATGCAAAGTGAGATATTTCAAGCCTTTATTTGTTATAATTTTGATGATTATGGCTTACAGTTTATGAAAACCCCAAATTCAATATTAGAATATTGTGAAAAGGTTTTCATAAGCTGTAAGCCATAATCATCAAAATTATAACAAATAAAGGCTTGAAATATCTCACTTTGCATGTAATGAGTCTATATAATATATTAGTTTCACCTTTTAAGTTGAATTACTGAAATAAATGAACTTTTGCACCATATTCTCATTTTTTTTTCGAGTTTCACCTGTATATGACAGGTTGATTATTGACTGGTTACACTTTGAAAAACATTTTTTTTATTTTTTTATCGTCATCTCAACCAACTTTTCTTGTGTTTTGCAGATCTGACAGCTCCTTCAGTTTCTTCTTTTTCTTCTTCATTTTCTCCTTCCAAGTCATCGTGTACGTCATTCAGAGCGTGGGCATCCCGGGCTGGGGGAACAGGTGAGTGTCTGCATCTCTGCATCGCTCCGGTGTAAGTGTGTGTGATATGAGTCTTTACGTGTTCTTCCTCTCGGCATGTTTCTTAGACTGATCGCCTCTTCATAATCTGTCGGTGTGTTGGTTTTCCGGGTCTCTCTCTGTGAGTGTGAGTCTCTGTTTTCTGCTGAATCCTCCTGTGCTCTCCTCAGCAATGTGCAGTTTTCATTTACAGTCTCATTCGGTTTATGTATAGTTCACCCAAAATGGAAATTTTGGTTTTTATTTGAGTTTTAGTGTCAGAACTTCATTAAACTACTATATATCATGTATAATAATGCAATGGGGAATATTTGTGGGTTCTGATATTGTCAAATGTCTGATGTTACCAGTAAATAGTGGCCTACATTATTTAAAAAAAAAAAAAAAAAATAAATGTCACATGAACATCAGTCAGAAATCAAGTGTTAACAGTGACATGTTTTAGTTTTTTACCCCTTATCCCACCTTAATGCCCCCCCCCCCCCAAAAAAAAATAAAAATAATAAATTAATTAATAAAATAGCACAGATAAAAGAGAAAATAAATTACAATTACACAGATCAATAAAGAGTTAGGTCTCAGAGAAGAAGAAAAATAAGTAATGTTTAGACTTTACAGGACTAGTAGGGTACAACACATATTTGGAAGAGTTTTTATAACACATTTTCAGTTATGGAGAGAAAGGGACCCCACATTTTCATGAACAAATCATGACGCCCTGAGGCTCTAAATATCACACGTTCATAATTAGCGGCCTACATTATTTTAAATATATCTAGCAGTGACAGTGCAAGCATATTCTTGCAAAATAATTTAAAAATAAAGTATTTTCAGCTTCAGAATCATGAATATTGTTATTCTGGTGTCTCTATTGTCCTGTGCTTTGGGTTTCCAGCACCAAGTCCAAAAATATTCATTTACACACACAATGCAATATAAAATTTAGCATTTAACCTTTAAACATATCTCTGGGTAACATTCACACTTACTTTTTAGGCTCTTGCTGAGGCAACCATTGCTATTAATATCCTACAAATCTCTAACCATCATTTAAAATGAATGATATCTGATATTGTGTGCTTGCTGAGGAGAGGTGTGGGATTACTTCCTAAACCAAAAAGTTTTTATTGTATGTTTGGTGGATTTTGTAAGCTTGTCAAGTCAAGTCACCTTTATTTCTATAGCGCTTTTAACAGTACAGATTATTTCAAAGCAGCTTTACAGAGATAACAGGAAAATAATGCAACAAAAGTAGTGTCATAGTTCAGTGAGGGTTTATTTCTGGTGTAAAAAAGTTCTTAATTTAGTTCATTTATATACTGTATATATACACCGTCCAGCTCAGTTCTCATATAATGGTGTCAATGCAGACAGATCAGTAATATCGTTGGATGTTGTATGAAGCTGTAATGTGCTGATGTGATGTGTGTCAGCGGCTGGATCACGGCGATCTCTGTGATCAGGGTTAATAACGCGGTGTCGGTCCTCATGATGCTGGTCGCTGGATTCCTCTCCGTCAACGCCGTGCTGGCCGTCGTCTTGCTCAAGATGGTAAGTTGGACACAGTGTTATTTTAGTTTTTATTATGGTTTTATTCATATTTTATGTTATGTTTAGTTTGTTAATGTTAATTCTAGTTTAATTTTTAGAAGTTTCGGTGTGTGCTTTTGTCATTTTATTAGTACTTTTTTTTGGTTACACTTTATTTTAAGGTGTCATTGTTACAGTGTAATTATATATTTAACTTCTGAATAATATTAAGTGACTACATGTACTTACTATAGGGTTAGGGTAGGGTTAGGATTTGGTTGAGGGTTTGTTGCATGTAATTATGCATAATTGAATGTTATTACTATGGTAAGTACATGTAATATGTAACAAGGACACTGACAAATAGTGTAACCTTTAAAAATATATATATTACTATTTAGGTCTCATTTTTTTTAAAGCTTTAGTTAGGGTTTTATTTATTTCCTGGTAATAATTTAAGTGCTTCAACTTCAACTTATTTCAGTTTATTGCCAAGACAAATTTTTGACAGAAACAAGTGATAGAACCATTGCTTACAATCAAATATAATAACACAACCATCAAACATTAAACTGCATATAAATCAAAACTGCCCAACATTATTAATATTTTGAAGTATCTTTTAATTTATGTTTAGTTTGTCAAAGTTAATTTTAGTAAAAATTTTAGGATAAGTGCTTTTTTATATATTTTTTATATTACCTTTAGGTCAAATTTTTTTAAGCTTTAGTTAGGGTTTTTATTTATTTCCTGTTAATAATTTAAGTGCTTCAACTTATTTCAGGTTATTGCCTACACAACTTTTCAAGGTTTTCAACTATTTATATTTTGTTTTAGCTTTTTTTTTTTTTTTTTTTTTACCTGTATGTTGTGTTCGGGTCATTTTAACCCGGAGAGTTTATTCTTTTTTCTAAAAAATATTGCTGTTGCGCATCTTCTGAAAGACAACAGAATCTTCAGATTAAAACACAGGTGAAAAAAAAAAAAGCGATATAAGCATTGCCTTACGCACATATTTATATATGTATGTATATACAGGGTTCCCACGGGTCATGGAAATTGTGGAATGTCATGGAATTTTTATTCCAGACATTGAAAGTCAGGGAATTTTATATAGTTTTTGTCCAAGTCATGGAAAATCAGGGAATTTAGTTTGTTGCTTTAAGTTTCCATTTATCAAAATGTAATTTTTCTATACCGAATTTTTTTTATCGCGCTGTTTCACACATCTTTCTACGGAGCCCCTGAGGGGACCATTGCAAAAAAATAATAATACGGACTTTTCGCGTGCACACGCGTTACAATTTCCGGTTTGGTTATAGTGTCATTACTACAAATGTGGGAAAAGGGATGAGATGAGAGTGAGCTTGGAGCATGGCTCCAGAGATTTGTCTTATTATAGCGAGGTTGTTTGTGAACTGTGCTTTACTGTAAGAAAAAAAGCATGAATATCACATAAATGAATATCAGGTCCCACATCATTGATTACATAATCCGAGAGTAGCCTATTTCTTTTCGTTTTTAATTGTTTCGTTTAAAGACATTCCAAGCTATCTTCAGATTTATTTCTCATGTATGTGAGGCATACACAGAGTTTCGGTTATGATGAGATGTGCTCCGATTCACGTGCAATGCAAGTGACCGCGGCGCGCCTCCATGATTATGTTGTCGGCTATATATTTGCTTCTCATTTATTAAATACAGGCCAAAAATTATTAAAATTAAGATACAATTTATACAAAACAAATTTACTTTAAAGAAAGGCTTTCTACAAAACAAAACAGCAGCCTGTTTTGCCGTTCATTTTAGGTCATGGAAATTCATCTTTTTAGTCAGTGAAAGTCAGGGAAAAGTCAGTTGGTTTAGAGTGGGAACCCTGTATATATATATATATATATTAACGTGATCATCAAAATTAAACTTTTCTTTAACTCGATTGCGAACAGAGTTAGAAGAGGTGCAGGAGGGACTGCACAATTCCACTAAAAGAAAACTGCATTTAGTCAGGCCGTCTTTTCATTCACAGCATCACATCAATGGAAGCCACCATTAATTTAAGATTAATGTTAAGAAATGGCTTATTGAAAATCAACACTGTCAACACTGACACTGGTCCCATCCACCAACAATAACTGTATCATCTATTTTTAGATTGTATCTGTTCATCTTGTTTACTCAATTGCTTGTGATTTTAACACAGTCTAAGTTTGTATCTTTTGTTTATTGTATAAAGAATCTTATTGTATTATAACAGTTTACTATTTTAGGATGCCTAATAACATCTGGCAAGGGGACTGCCGATGAAAACTAGCCTCTGGCTCACTCGGATACACTTACATTTGTTCTAAATGTTGATTAGTGCACATTGTTTCTTTAAAAAAAAACAAAAAAAAACTGCATATAGATCAAAACTGCCCACACGTTAGCAAAATGACTCGATCTACTCCTCCTGTGCTTTACCGTCCTGCACCCGATACTCTGGTGCGAAACTCTCTCGTTCACTGACTGTGTGTTTTCAGGTTCACTCCATGTACCGGCACACGGGCGCGAGCTTCCAGAAGGCCCAGGACGAGTTTTCTCTAGGTGTCGTCTCTAACCGAAGCTTCCAGTCCGCTGCCGCTACAGCCGCCACTTCAGCCTTTCAGTGACATCCCCCGAACATGAACATCTGCAGCAAACCTCCAGCGCAAGGACAATCTGTGTCCCAGGCTTCTCCAAGCTGCAATCCTGCTCACTGGAAACACGTTTAGCTGAACGTTACCTGGCTGTGGATCGGTGAGACTTCGGGATCTTTCCTCCTGTAATAAAGGTGGTTTTATGCAAAAAAAGTGTTTCAAACGGCACTATTTAATTGAATTTTATGTGAAATCCATGTTTCCGAATGACACTTTCCAGTTATTGTCCCTGCTATATGCATTTAGAAATCTTTCATATTGCTGTACGTTGAGTTATTCCACTCTTTGATCTAGTCCAGCTAAATGTGTTGAATGTCAGCTGATAATCTCAGTACTTCAGTTTTACAATATTTTAACAAACAAGAAACATATTTATCTGAAGTTCTGCTTATCTGCTTGTTACATTCTCAAACTGACGTGATGATTTTGCAGTGTTCTTAATTACGAACAAAAGATGTATATATTTATAAATTAATCCATTTTATTTTACTGTGGTTCAATTGGGTGGACGTCTGTTTTATGAGTTATTGTTGAATAAACGTATTCAGATTATGTTGTTCATTGCTGTTTCTATATAGACAGTATATAAATGATAGGTTATATTATAAAGTGGGGTGTAAACTTATTTTGATCATAGTTTAATATTATGCAAAAAGTTTTTACAATTGTGTACTTTTTTGAATTCTGTTTAATGTTTGAATTAAATCAGCAATATTTAATCAAAACATTTTACATAAAGCATAACTGACTCCAGAAAGAGCTGAAATATCAAGATTATGTCATGCAAGTTTATTTTTATATAGTCTTGAAGGATTCTTTACCAAATCACGCATGAATTCCTTAAGGAGAATACATAGTGTAAGATCATATAAGTGTCTTATGTCAAGAAACATTTAGTTAATTTACCTATTTAGAAGCAGGTCTATTACTACTAAGATAAAGTTTGTCAAGAAAAACTTTGATTTTGAGAAGCCTGCTAAAAAAATGGTTGTAGTTTTAAAGTCATCGTGTTTGAAGTCTTTAAGTTTAAAGTAGTTTTAATAACTATAAACAAAGAATGTTGAAGGAATAAAGATGAAATATTCTGGTAATGTAATGGGATTTTTTTAAGTCTGAAGTTTGATGGTTGTAGCTTTAAAGAGTTCGAGTCAGAGATGTGTCATAATAATAATAATAATAATAACAATGGTAATATTAATAGGATAGTTCACCCTAAAAGTGAAAATACTGTCCTCATTTACTCACCCTCAAGTTGTTCCAACCCTGTATGAGTTTCTTTCTTCTGCTGAACACAAAAGATGATATTTTGATTCATTAATATGAATTTTATTTTTTTGGGGTGACCTATCCCTTTAATGAATAGGCTTAAATAAATTAGTCAGTTAAACTTCATTTTTATGTTTCCTTGTTACAATGTAGGCTAATTATACATTTAGTACTAAGTAATATTAATGAACTACATGTTAGGTGTTGAATTAGGGTTTGGTTTAGTGTTAGTTGCATGTAATTATGTATAACTGTATAGTTATTACTATAGTAAATACATGTGTGACAAGGACACAATAAAATAGTGTTACCAATACATTTCAATAAAAAAGTATGTTTGCTTTCTCATGCCAACATAAATATTCATCATATAATACGACTCTTTTTATTTTATTTATTTATTTTATTATCAGAATACAGTATTCAAGCAGTAGTTTCGTTTCTTACGATCACATGATCACGTTGTTGTTATTTGTGACGTCGTTCGAAAACAGCCAATCAAATGTCTACGGTGTGAAAATATTGTCATAAAGCCAGCCAATCAGAGCGTCCTTGGGGCAGTCAATGTATCTCGCAACACAACAGACACAAAGTAAGTTTACAACTGTAACAAAATGCCTGGAATCAAAATAATAAATGTGAAAGTGCGCGACGTGAGATTCCCGACTTCACTAGAACAACATGGATCAGATGCAATGGTTCGTTCACTCCTCTGGTGTTTATTATATCAGTAATAATAATAACAACAATGAATGCAGTGCAGTTGGTAATGCACGTGATTGATTCGCAGCACACGGATCCAGATTACTCTGTGGCGTATGTGGTTCTCGAGACGGACACTGAACTGAAGGGTTATGGCTTGACTTTTACTGTGGGAAGAGGGACGGAAATCGGTGAGCTTCACAAATCTAGCAGTTATACAAATAATAACACTGTATATGTCATATGACCATGGCGTGCGAAGGGAAAGTCTTATTCAGTAACGATACGAGCCTGACACCTTCTGGTGAAAAGTGTCATCAAGTAAAACTCCTTCATAATCGGAATGAACGTGAATATTATGAATGAGAAATTGTTTTCCCAAACAGGACTCTTGGTAAATATGAGCAGAAACAATGTCTTTGCAGTTTATCTTCTTGATTTTTTCATTCAAAATCTGTGAATCATGGCATGGACTCCTTCAAGTACCAGCAGATATTAAACACATATGACTGCCTCTGCAAAACAGCTTTAAATGGTAAATTGACTGCATTTATATAGCGCTTTTAACAGACCCATGGTCACCAAAGCGCTTTAAATACTGCCTCACATACACTCATTCATACATCGACTTCACTTTAACTTGGCAGTGGTTGGACAATAATCCAAAGTACACCTCAAAATCAACACAATAATGGTTCACTGACCAGAGAATGAATATTTAGCATTGGTGTCCACAACAATCCCCTTGATTATTGAAAACCTCTATTGAAAACTTGTGCGATGAACTGAAGAGGAGAGTCCACTTCAGAAGCGACTTCAGAATCGAATGGTTCATTTACACGACAATGACCCGTTTTTCACGTAGGCTACCAACGACAATGTCAAAACGATCCCCGTTCACACAGAACCGTGAAAACGACTAAAACGCTGTATTCTGATGCCAGGCCAGTAGATGGTGATGTCGCTTTGTAAAGAAAAGCTACGCAACTATAGACTGAACGCGTAATACATGTCACCGTTTTCACAAATTTAGGTTTTTGTAGTTTACAAGGAGACGATAACGGTATTGTTTTCAAAACATGCATTTTGAAACCCTGAAATCTTGCATTTTCAGGCCCCCAAAATGCCGTCGTCGTGTAAATAAATGGCCAAAATGCATAAAAGGTAAAAAAAAAATTGTTGAAAACGGTGTGTGCAAACAACCCCTAAAAGATCTAAACTAAAACAAAAAAAGTAAAACTTTTTATGCATTTTGGCCGTTACACAACAGCATTTTGCTGAACGATTGAAAACGACGGCATTATCGTTTCCGTGTACAACTACAAAAACGTGAATTTGTGAAAATGGGGACGTCATGCGCATGTGTTTTATCTTTCCAGTCTATAGGCGTCGTGTGTGTTTCTTTACAAAGTCACATCGCCATCTACTGGCCTGGCAGCAGAATACAGCGGGTTTTTTGTAGTTTTCGCGGATCCGTGTGAATGGGGATCGTATTGACAACGTTGTCGTCTGTACGTGAAAAACGCAAAGGAAACTTTTCCATTTTTAGTACATCATTGTAGTGTCAGCGTATCCTTAGATATGTTATCTTGACAAAGAAAGGTTGCACAAATAATTAAATAAAGAAGTGCCAAAAATTGTGAACATTTCAGATAACAAAAATAGTTTTTTTTATGATAAGAATATATTTTGTCTATCTATTATTTTACCAAAGGTTGCATTTCGTTGAATATTTTGAATTGAATGATAGACCTGTTTTGCTCATATTTACCAAGTGTACCAATATTAATGCTCTAATAATAATAATAACGTCTGCATTATATTTGTCCACACTATCGGCCATTAAAAAAATCATACTGGTTAGCAGTGTTGGGGGAACGCATTACAAGTGATTCACATAGTCAGATTAGTTCTCAAGTAATGCATTACTTTTAAATTTACAACAAATTATTGGAGGACTTTTACTTTCCCCAACAATGCTGTTCAGTTTATCAGTACCATACTTGTGTTGGAATAAATATTCTCAGCTCAAACTGTGACATTGTGATGATGTAACCAGACCGAACACATGTTAATTTAGTTGTGCTAGTGTCTCACAAGGAGCTTCAGAAAAGGGTGTTTTATCTTATTGGCAGTGTTGGGGAAAGTTACTTTTAAAAGTAATGCATTACAATATTGCGTTACTCCCTTAAAAAGTTACTAATTGCATTACTTAGTTACTTTTTTAGAAAAGTAATGCGTTATGTTACTTTTGCGTTACTGTTTTTTCCCGGCTGGGCTGGGCTTGTTTTTTTTATAACACAAACAATAATAATAATAATAATAATAAGTTTAATTTATATTGCACTTTACACGTGAACAAACATGTCTCAAAGTGCTACAGTTGCACAGGTAAAAACACAGATCATAAAAACAGTAAAAAACAGCAAGAAACAAAATTATATTAAGAAAATGCAGTAAAAAATAAGTAGGTCTTTAGTTTGTTTTTAAAAACCTCTATAGGCTGTGGCGCCCTCGTTCAAACGTTCTATTTTTGGGCAAATGTAAAGACCCTTTCACACTAAAAGTGAAATAATAATCCTCAGACTGAAGGAGATGTGTACAGTAGAGGAAAGCAAACAAGCAAACCTTTCTATCTATCTATAGTCATTTCTGCTTATTTAACTGAATCATCGAAGATCAGAAGCAAGTACATTGGTCAATAAAGTGAGATTAAATGCATAAAAAATATGTTTTATTTCACATATTTAGTTATTTGGAGGTTTGTATAGTATTCTGATTCTGCATTTCACTGATTTGATTCATTTTGAGGAATATTTAATATTTTTTTGTGCAAGTGAGAGGAGTAAATGCTCACATTTAGTCTAGAACTACAATAAACATCATGTTCACACACACACGCCTCTGCACTTTGATTTGTTTCAACATCAATAAATGGGAAAACAAAGTAACTTGCGTTACTTATTTGAAAAAGTAACTCAGATATTTTGTTGTAAATTTTAAAAGTAATGCGTTACTTTACTAGTTACTTGAAAAAGTAATCTGATTACGTAACTCAAGTTACTTGTAATGCATTTCCCTCGACACTGCTTATTGGTAACAATAAAAGAGCTGTTGTTGTGGCTAAAATATCTAATTTTTGCATAGTATTCCCATTAGGATCCCTCCCCTGTTTTTGGACTAGGTTATGCTAATCTAGATCAGTGTGTGTGTGTGTGTGTGTAGTCGTGTGTGCAGTTAAAGCCTTATCTACGCTGGTGTTGGGAAAGACTCTGGAGGAGATCACCGGGGACTTCAGAGGCTTCTACAGACTCCTGAGCAGTGATGGTCAGATGAGATGGGTGAGTATCCGGTGTGTGTGTCCGGTCAAGACTTCTTCATGTTCAGCTGAATCAACACATGATCCACTGATAGATTGGGCCAGAGAAAGGAGTAATCCAGCTGGCGACGGCAGCCGTCCTGAACGCCGTCTGGGATCTATGGGCACGAGCGGAGGGAAAGGTGAGATACGAGACCGGTTCTTTTACATGCTGTCAATCTGATCAGATGTCGTAGAAATTCATGATCACAGAATATCATTAAAGGGCAGAATTAATATGTTTTGCAGCCCTTGTGGAAGCTGCTCGCTGACATGGTGAGTGCTCGATTCTTCGATGCTTAAATGATCGATGTTAAGATGCAAAATAAAGAAATATGACAAAGTATGCGATAAAGAAATTGTGACTAACTGTATTTCCATATTGTTACATGTTTCCGAGTTAATCCGGTTATTGAGCAAAATGTAATGCAAAACCTGATTTCAATGAAAGATTATGGGTAAAAAAATAAATAAATAAAAAAAAATATATATATATGGATGAATTTTTCACAACAAGACCAGTAACATGCATTAGAAAAAATAAATAGAAAAAAAATAAATAGAAAAAAAATAAAATAAATAATTTTGCTTTTTATGCTGATTTTAAAATAGGTCACAGAGAAAAAAAAATAACTTTTGTTGATTTTTGAACGTGTTGAATATTCATCATTATGTTATGTTTATGAATCTCTGCTTAGGATCCTGTGAAGTTGATCAGCTGTATTGATTTCCGATACATCACTGATGCGCTGACAGAACAGGAAGCTTTAGGTGAGCTCATTCAATCACATGATCTTCATATCATTAATTACTTCTTATACTCCATAATAATACTCCTTTTCTCTTTCTTTTAGATATTTTGGTAAAAGCCAAACCGGGAAAGAAAACCAGAGGTGAAATCAGTTCATAAACTGTTGAACATATTTATTATATTTATTTATTTATTTATCATATTATCATTTTGATCAGAGAAGCACATACATGCTCTTCAAAAGTTTGGGGTCAGTAAGTTTTGTTTTTGTCGGAAGAATTTGGGGGTTTTTATTCAGCAAGGATGCATTCAATTGATCATAGGTGACTATGAAGAGTTTTACATTGTAAAAAAATATAATAATTTTCAAGTAAATGCTTTTCTTTTGCACTTTCTATTCATCAAAGTATCCTGGAGAAACCATTAAGCAAATATAGGCCACTGTTTTCATCATTGATAATAATCAGACATGTTTGTTGAGTATCAAAACATCATATTATTATGATTTCTGAAGGATCATGTGACACTGGAGTAATGATGCTGAAACTTCAGCTTTGATCACAGGAATAAATTACAGTTTACAATATTATTCATATAGAAAACAGCTGTTTTACATTGTAATAATATTTCACAATACTGTATTTTTGATCAAATATAAATGCAGCCTTGGTGATGAGCAGAAGAGACTTCCAAAATCTTTCCAGCCCAAAACTTTTGATAGGTTGTGTATGTTAAGAATTAAGATGTATGCGTAGGATTTTAGCAATGTTTCGGTCTCACGACCTTCATCAGGCATGATCGTGAGGTCATGAGACCGAAACAGTGCTAACGTTTTCATTGCTAAAAAAGTTTTTTGTAATTTTATTATTATATTTTATTATTATTTTAATTTGCAAGTACCAATAGTGCAAGTACCTTATTTGCAGATTTGTCGACCTACCCAATTGGTCTTCTTTTCCTACGCACCTATCACCTGCAGGTGTGCGATGGTGTTTGTTAATTGAGTGAAAAACAACAACAAAACACAAATACTGTCTAACAACATGTTCAAGATTAAGGGTACGTTTACACGACAATGATATGCATTAAACAGAGAATTGTTTCCTTTGAGTTTTCCGCGTTCAGACGACACCATTGTCAAAACGATCCGCATTCACACGGATCCGCGAAAACGACTAAAAACGCTGTATTTTGCTCCAGGCCAGTAGATGGCGATGAAACACTATAGACTGAACACGTAATACGCATGTGCATGATGTCATCGTCTTCACAGATTCACGGTTTTGTTGTTTTCACGGAAACTGTTTTCAAAAACTTGCACTTTGAAACCCGTTTTAAGGAACCAAAAACGCCGTTGTCGTGTGAACGAACGGCCAAAACGCATAAAAAATTTGTGCGTTTTTAGCTGAAAACGGTGTTGTGTAATAATAATAATAATAAACATTTTTTTTTATAACGCGCTTTTCTTGAAACTCAAAGCGCTACAGACAGCATACAAGAAAGTAGAATACAATAGAATAAAGTAAAAAAAAAAAAATGCAATAAAATAGTCACATTAGTTACAGTAAGCTGCTCTAAAAAGGTGTGTCTTTAAAGACTTCTTAAAACCTTTGAATGTTGGAGAGTCTCTAATTTCAGGTGGTAGAGCGTTCCAAAGACGTGGTGCTGAGACCGAGAATGCTCGACCACCCATAGACTTTAATTTATGCCGAGGTTGCTGAAGGATACATGACCTGGAGGAGCGCAGAGAGCGAGCCGGAGTATGAGTGGTGAACAGACTGCAAAGATAGGCAGGGGCCGCCCCATGAATGGCTTTATATGTTAAAACTAATGTTTTGAATTCGATACGTGCTTGTATCGGCAACCAATGTAAATCAGAGAGTACCGGAGAAATATGCTGACGGGTATTTGTGTGCGTCAATAACCGGGCAGCTGAATTTTGTATGTATTGTAGTTTTTTTATGGACCGATTTGGAAGGCCGAAATAGAGCGCATTGCAGTAATCAAACCTCGACGTAATAAAGGCGTGAATGAGCCTTTCTGCATCTGGCTGCAATAGAAATGGCCGCAATCTAGCAATATTTCTAAGATGGAAAAAAGCAGTTTTTGAGACCTTTTTGATATGGGTGTCAAACATAAGTTCAGGGTCGAATATGACACCAAGATTGCGTACTTGAAGAGACGGGGTGACAAAGTCATTTACAGTAATCAGCTCTGAAATATTTAATTTCAGTAAGGATGTTGGTGGACCGACAAAAAGAAATTCTGTTTTTGCCTGGTTGAGCTTAAGAAAATTGTCATGCATCCAGGCTTTTATCTCATCCAAGCAATTTTTAAGTGCTGTGACCGCAAGGTTTGAATTGGGGTGCATGCTGATGTAGATCTGCGTATCGTCAGCATAACAATGAAACCCCAACCCAAACTTACGAATTATGTCACCCAGAGGCAACATATAGATGCTGAACAGAATGGGACCAAGCACTGACCCCTGCGGGACACCCTGCTGAACTAGTGTTGGTGAAGATTTGTTTTCCCCCAGAGACACAAACTGGAATCGATTTGTGAGATAGGATGTAAACCATTCAAACACAGTACCAGATATTCCTAGCCATGCAGACAGTCTTTCAAGTAGGACAGCGTGAGAAATAGTGTCAAATGCAGCAGTGATGTCTAACAATACCAGAATACTACAGGCACCCAGATCAGCAGCAATGAGAAGATCATTCGTGACCCGGACGAGAGCAGTCTCAGTACTATGGCCCGATCTGAATCCGGACTGAAATGGTTCAAGGAGATTGTTGATGCTCAGGTATTGCTGTAGCTGGCCAACTACAACTCGTTCCAAGACCTTAGCTAAAAAAGGTAGATGGGCAATAGGCCTGTAGTTAGACAAATCCTCTACATCACAACCAGTCTTTTTCGGGACTGGTGTGATGGAAGCTAGTTTAAGTGCCGAAGGAACCTGACCAGTTGATAAAGAGTGATTAATGATACCAGTGATAGAGGGGCATAAAAGTGTTAAGCACTTTTTTAAAAGCACAGTAGGTATAGGGTCAAGAGAGCATGTAGATGAATTCATAGACATGACCAGTTTTGAAATATCATCAGTGGTAACAGTAACAAAATTAGTGAAAGTAGCAGACAAATTCATAGGACAGGGCTCATTTGATAGATGAGAGGGATCAGTGGTCATGGAGCTATAGATACCTTGAACTTTCTCAGTGAAATATTTTTGGAATTTGTTACACATCTCAATAGAGGAACAGATGTTTTGATTTTGAGGTTTAAGCAGTTTGTTAATTGTTTTAAACATCAATCTTGGATTGCCAGCACCTTCATTAATCATGTGTGAGTAATATTCCTCTCTGGTGGATTTAAGAGCAAGATGATATTTCATTTGGTGTTCCTCAAACATTAATTTGTGGACAGTGAGACCAGTTTTTTTATGCAAGCGCTCAATTTTTCTTTGCTGGGTTTTAAGTGCCCGCAATTCATCAGTAAACCAGGGGGATGATCTAGTGAAAGATACGACTCGTTGTTTCAGTGCAGCTACAATATCAAGAATAGACGATTGGGCAGAGTTGTAATTGTCCACAGAATCAGTCACAGGAAGCTCAGCAGTAGAGCTACTAAGCAACTGAGGGTCAATGTTCTTGATATTCCTGAATGTTATAACACGCTCTTTAGAAGTTTTTAAAGAGGCAGAGGAGGCAAATTCACAAGTTAATAAATTGTGATCACTGAAGTGTAGCTCGTCATTTCGAAGTTGGTCAATATCTATACCAGCTGTGCAGATCAAGTCCAGTGTGTGGCCAGATTTGTGAGTGGGGAAGTCAACATGCTGATAAAAATTAAAACAGTCCAATATGTGCATACAATTGGCTGTTTGAGAACAGACTGGGTTATCAACATGGATATTTATGTCCCCTATTATTAAAATATCTGAACAAATCGAACTCGGCAGAGTCCGTAATTCAGCGAGTTCAGAAAGAAAGACAGGATTTACCAATAGGAGGACGATAAATAAGGGTAATAAGCATCGGAGAGTTCCCATTAATTTTCACAACCAGGCACTCAAATGAAGACATTTCAGGTGTAGTGATTAGAGCAACAGTCAGTTCTGATTTGTATAAAATTGCAAGACCACCACCTTTACCGGTAAGTCTAGGTTTGTCAACATATGTATATCCAGGTGGCAGAGCCAGGTTTAAGTTGTAACAGTCATTTGGTTGATGCCATGTCTCGCTGAGACAAAGAAAGTCAAGTTGTCCATACAGAATTACATTATAAAGCGATGCTGCTTTCTTATTTATAGAACGCACATTTAATTGCGCGCGTCTAATTTTAGAAGTTGCATTCGTACCGCGCTTATTCTCTGGAGACATACGTGGCGGTAGAAAAGATAGGTTGGACATGCAAATGCCACGAGGCTTTCGATATTCAAATCTCCGGGAATATGTGCACAGAATATTTATACCACCAGGCACCGGCGGGTTATATAAGCCCATGCGAGAGCCGCGATGAGCATATGTTAACAGGTGTTGTGCCGAATTTCGACCCCCTGCCAAATTATTACCCCCCTCGTTGAAGTCAGTACCTGATTGCCTAATCCTAACCCCACCCCTAATCCCAACCCCTCCCCCACAACCAATCCTAAACCTACCAATGCTAGGGGGGTAATAATTTGGCGGGGGTCAAAATTCGGCACAACACCGGCACAGCAGTTTAGATGCTCTCAGGGCATTTTGAGTATAGTCACTAAGAGGCACTTGAAGATCCAGTGATAGAAGTTCAGGGAAAGAGTAACGTTACCTTTTCATATTGGTGTCCCACAGTTTGAATTCCTGTATTTCGGTGAATCCGATTTTGCAGACCAGGGTAATCACTATGAATGAAAACAGCATATCGCAAATCCAGTAGAATCCTTGACACGTCCCAATTGCAGGCACGATACAGCAATTCACAAAAGAGAAACAGCGGCTCCCGCCCAGCAGAAGGTCCACGTACTCAGTCAGTCAGCTTCAGAGCGTTAGGGTGCGGTCCGACCGGTGTAAACAGCAGGTGTACAGCAAGAAAAGTTCATAGAACATCCAGCAGCCTATCTTTAAAAACTGCAACTTAACGTAGCATAAAATAAAAAATAAAAACAATTTAAATATATATATATATATATATATATATATATATATATATATATATATATATATATAATTAATAAACAAATAGTGGAGAAGCGGCAGCCAACTGCGCCCGCGTCCTCTCTCACCGGAACCCGATAATTCTATAGCCTAGTTATGTAAACGGCCCATAAGAGGCACAGGAATTTTAAAAACATGATGTGCACAGATAAATAATTTATAATAAAAACTGCAATGTTCCATAAACAATAAGAACTGTCAATCTTGATTTCATGGTGACTTTAACGCCTCCAGAGGAGCAGATGTTAAGGGACGGCTATCCTGCTTACACCACTTCATGTGCGTGGCTGGGATACACTGACCTGCAGCTTACCCAGGTATCCCTGATCTTTGGCGGTTTCGTTTCTGTTATAATCATATTCTGACCGTAATAAATATCATTTGCTTTGAATAGCTCTGCTCTGAAGCTCTTGCCCAAGGATGGACTAAATTTAAAGTGAAGGTTGGGGCCGATTTGCAGGATGACATCCGTAGATGCAGCCTTATCCGAAAGTTGATTGGACCAGACAACACCCTGGTGAGTCTCAGTCTATGTGTGTACATTACACAACAGTAGATCGATATTTCAACCGGATCAGATTGAGCTTAAAGGGATAGTTCATCCAAAATGAAAATTAGCCCATGATTTACTCGGCCTCAAGTCATCCTAGGTGTGTATGACTTTCTTCTTTCAGACGAATACAATTGTTACTTCAAAAATGTTATATAAAAAAATGTCCTGGCTCTTCCAAGCTTTATAATGGCAGTGAATTACTGTTTCTATTTTGAAGTCCATAAAAGTGCATCTATCCATCATAAAAGTGCATGATGGATAGATGCGCTTTTATGATGGATGCACTTTTATGATAGATACACTTTTATGATAGATACACTTTTATGATAGATACACTTTTATGATAGATACACTTTTATGATAGATGCACTTTTATGATGGATAGATGCACTTTTATAATAGATGCACTTTTATGATGGATAGATGCACTTTTATGATGGATAGATGCGCTTTTATAGCATCCATATCACCCTGTAACCCAAGACTGGTTTCCCACTGAAGCTAAGCGGGGCTGAGCCTGGTTAGTACTTGGATGGGAGACCTCCTGAGAAAACCAGGTTGCTGCTGGAAGAGGTGTTAGTGTGGCCAGCAGGGGGCGCTCACCCTGTGGTCTGTGTGGGTCCTAACACCCCAGTGTAGTGACGGGGACACTATACTGACAAAGAGCGCCGTCCTTCGGATGAGACGTTAAACCGAGGTCCTGACTCTCTGTGGTCACTAAAAATCCCAGGATGTCTTTCGAAAGAGTAGGGGTGTAACCCCGGTGTCCTGGCCAAAATTGCCCAGTGGCCTCTGTCCATCATGGCCTCCTAATCCTCCTCCTATATACTAATTGGCTTCATCACTGTCTCCTCTCCACCAGTAAGCTGGTGTGTGGTGGGCGTTCTGGCGCAATATGGCTGCCGTCGCATCATCCAGGTGGATGCTGCACATTGGTGGTGGTTGAGGAGATTCCCCCCTTCTATGTAAAGCGCTTTGAGTGTCCAGAAAGGCGCTATATAAATGTAATGAATTATTTTATGATGTATAGATGCACTTTTATGAAGAATAGATGCACTTTTATGATGTATAGATGCACTTTTATGATGTATAGATGCACTTTTATGATGGATAGATGCACTTTGATGCACTTTTATGATGTATAGATGCACTTTTATGATGGATAGATGCACTTTTATGATGTATAGATGCACTTTTATGATGGATAGATGCACTTTTATGATGGATAGATGCACTTTTATGATGGATAGATGCACTTTTATGATGGATAGATGCACTTTGATGCACTTTTATGATGGATAGATGCACTTTTATGATGGATAGATGCACTTTTATGATGGATAGATTAACTTTTATAATGGATAGATGTACTTTTATGATAGATAGATGCACTTTTATGATGGATAGATGCACTTTTATGATGGATAGATGCACTTTAATGATGGATAGATGCACTTTTATGATGGATAGATACACTTTTATGATGGATAGATGCACTTTTTTTTCATGGATAGATGCACTTTTATAATGGATAGATGCACTTTTATGATGGATAGATTAACTTTTATGATGGATAGATGCACTTTATGATGGATAGATTCACTTTTATGATGGATAGATGCACTTTTATCATGGATAGATGCACTTTAATGATGGATAGATGCACTTTATGATGGATAGATGCACTTTATGATGGTTAGATTCACTTTTATGATGGATAGATGCACTTTTATCATGGATAGATGCACTTTAATGATGGATAGATGCACTTTATGATGGATAGATGCACTTTTATCATGGATAGATGCACTTTTATGATGGATAGATGCACTTTTATGATGGATAGATACACTTTTATGATGGATAGATGCACTTTTTTTTCATGGATAGATGCACTTTTATGATGGATAGATGCACTTTTATGATGGATAGATTCACTTTTATGATGGATAGATACACTTTTATGATGGATAGATGCACTTTTATCATGGATAGATGCACTTTAATGATGGATAGATGCACTTTTATGATGGATAGATACACTTTTATGATGGATAGATGCACTTTTTTTTCATGGATAGATGCACTTTTATAATGGATAGATGCACTTTATGATGGATAGATTCACTTTTATGATGGATAGATTAACCTTTATGATGGATAGATGCACTTTATGATGGATAGATTCACTTTTATGATGGATAGATTCACTTTTATGATGGATAGATTCACTTTTATGGACTTCAAAACACAAACAGCCATTCACTGCCATTATAAAGCATGGAAGAGCCAGGACATTTTTAAAATATAACTCAGATTGTATTCGTCTGAAAGAAGAATGTCATACACACCTAGGATGACTTGAGGGTGAATAAATCATGGGCTAATTTTCATTTTTGGGTGAACGATCCCTTTAAGTTGAATATTAAGTTGGTCCAGACTATGAGGGGAAGGCTGTATTTGGCAGTGGAGTTTAATGTCCTCTTCTCTGTCAGATGATTGATGCCAACCAGCGCTGGGATGTCAACGAAGCGGTTCATTGGGTAACCAAGCTGGCAGAGTTTCGCCCTCTGTGGATTGAGGAGCCCACGTCTCCAGATGATATTCTAGGTCATGCTTCCATCTCCAAGGTAAACGGGTTCACTACTGTGTGTTCATTATTAGACCGTGCTAGTCAGGTTTTGAGTTATTTTTGTCTTGTTTTTAGGCACTTGCACCCTTTGGTATTGGAGTGGCCTCTGGAGAGCAGGTGAGAGTGTATTTATTGGGTATTAAAGCCTGTTCACACTAATAATGCTAACTAATGATAACTTTATTAGTGTCCACAACAGCCAACAATATCATTTTGTTTATTCTATGGGTAGAGCAGTTTCAGTTTTGCGATTACATGCAAAGTGAGATATTTCAAGCCTTTATTTGTTATAATTTTGATGATTATGGCTTACAGCTTATGAAAACCTTTTCACAATATTCTAATTTTGAATTTGGGGTTTTCATAAGCTGTAAGCCGTAATCAGCAAAATTATAACAAATAAAGGCTTGAAATATCTCACTTTGCATGTAATGAGTCTATATAATATATTAGATTCACATTTTAAGTTCAATTACTGAAATAAATGAACTTATATAATTATATTCACTTATATTGCACAATATTCACATTTTTCGAGTTTCACCTGTGTCTCTTTAAGTTCATTTTGAGATTGTGTATCTATACATTTGTGTTTTGTGCTCGCAGTGCCATAACCGGGTGATGTTCAAGCAGTTTCTCCAGGCCTCCGCTCTGCAGTTTGTTCAGATTGACAGCTGTAGGGTGGGCAGTGTCAATGAAAACCTGGCCATCATACTCATGGCTGCCAAGTTTAACGGTAATTCCACTGTAAATATGATCCACAAATGTCGATGAAATGTAGGAATGATTAGATTTCATGTCTTGTTGTTCTTTGCAGTGCCCGTGTGTCCTCATGCCGGGGGTGTGGGACTGTGTGAGCTTGTTCAACACCTCATTCTGTTTGACTACATTTCTGTGTCTGCTAGTTTAAGCAACAGGTGTGTGTATTGAACAAAATGTGTGTATTCCTCTTTTCTAACTCTAATGCTTTAAAGCCTTGATGCTTACTGAGAGAAATAGTTCACCCAAAACTGATGTTGTCATTTACACACCCTCATCATCATATTATTATTATTATTATTATTTTGTAACACTATTATTTATTTATTATTGGTAACACTTAACAATAATGTTTCAGATGTTAACAACATGAACTAATAATGAATGATACTTTATAAAGAATTGATTAATCTTAGTTAATATCAGCATTTTCTAATACGTTTTTTTTAAATCAAAAGTTGTATTTGTTGACATTAGTTAATGCACGGTGAACTAATATGAACAACTGTATTTTTATTAACTAAAATTAACAAAGATTAATAAATGTTGCATACAAATGTATTGCTCACTGTTAGATCATGTTAGTTCATGCATTAACTAGTGTAACAAATGAGATCTTATTGTAAAGTGTTACCATTTTCTTTTATTGTAGAATATAAACAGAGATATTTAGCGTATTTTGGACGTTGAGCTCAAAAAGGCACCATAAAAGTAGTCCAGAAAACCGCATCCCAAGTCCTATTGCTGGTGATACGTGTGTGTGTGTGTGTGTGTGTGTGTGTGTGTGTGTGTGTGTGTGTGTGTAATAGACAGGGGCAAAACTGTTCAAAATTGACTAGTTGGTGGGTTGTGACTGACTAAACTAGTCGACCAATGAGCCTTAAGGAAGCCATATGTGACCCTGGACCACAAAACCAGTCACATCGGTAATTTTTTTTATAAATTGGTTAGGATAGGACAATATTTTGGTCGAGAACAACAAACTGAGCTTAACCACAGCACAGAAGAAAGTGCAAAAATTTTCTAAAATCATCATTTATTTGCATAAGCCACTTGGTTTGATGTTTTGTATCTATTGCAATGAAGCCGAAACATTTTAAGCAAAAATACTTTGATCACATTTGTGACCCTGGACCATAAAACCAGTCACATGGACACATTTTTTTAACTTGAGATTTATACATCAGCTGAATAAATAAGCTTTCCATTGATGTATGGTTTGTTAGGATAGGACAATATTTGGTCGAGATATGACTATTTGAAAATCTGGAATCTGAGGGAGCAAAAAAATCTAAACATTGAGAAAATCTCCTTTAAAGTTGTGCATTTATGTTCACGATTGTGCTGCATTCACTCACACAAATACATGTTTATATATTTACGGTAGGAAATTTACTAAATATCTTCATGGATCATGATCTTTACTTAATATCCTAATGATTTTTGGCATAAAAGGAAAATCTATAATTTTGACCCATACAATGTATAGTTGGATATTGCCACAGATATACCCGTGCGACTCGAGACTGGGTTTGTGATCCAGGGTCACATGTTATTAGGCTGGCTTTGATTTCATCTCATCCCAATCTGATTTTTATATATATATATAAAAGTCTAGATAAACTAATGTAAATCACTCATCAACTTGATTGTTGCTGGACAGCTGGTTAAGTCACTTCACTAAGCGTTTATATCATAACACCCCGTCACTAACATCATCCCTGCGACATCCCAGACTTCAAAATAAATTCAAAAATCTGTATAATGTTGGTCGAAATCATGTTAAAATATATAAAATAAGGGCGAACAGCTCATTGTGTTTAGTGGATCATCTGTGAAAGGTCAATGAATGGACCAGAGAAGATTTGAAGTGAAAATCGTCTGTATTTTTGGAGTAATTTCAGTTTTGGGTGAACAGCTCCTTCAGATGTTAAGCATGAACGGTTCGAGCATAAAGAAGGTCGTTCAGTCGAGTGTTTGCTCTGTGTGTGTCGCAGGATGTGTGAGTATGTGGATCATCTGCATGAACACTTCAGAAGCCCCACCATCATCAGAAATGCCCACTACACACCACCAAGCGTAAGTTAGAAAAGAAATGTGGAGAACTTGCAAAGCTAGAGATGTCTTGTGCTATTGCACTATGAACAGTTGCGTAACAATCTTGCATTTTAATGTGATTTTAAAGGATTCGAGCGCAAGACGACGTGAAAGAGAAAGTCCCTATACTAGCCAACTTGTAGATTTAACCCTTTAAGTGACCCCCCCCCCCCCCCCGTTTTTTTTATAGACACATTCCGAACTTAGATGTTTGTAATTCAAGAATGCTTTAAAGTTTAAAGTTTTATTTGCCATTTGTATCGGTTCAGCTCTACAGGTACATAGGAGTTTTTGTAGCAGAGCTCGTTGAGTCAACATACAAGTAAACATAGGAAACCAGCTAGCAAGCTACACACTACACACAACACACAACACACAACACACTACACACAGCACACTACACACAGCACACTACACACAGCACACTACACACAGCACACTACACACAGCACACTACACACTACACACAACACACTACACACAACACACTACACACAGCACACTACACACAGCACACTACACACAGCACACTACACACAGCACACTACACACAACACACTACACACAGCACACTACACACAGCACACTACACACAGCACACTACACACAGCACACTACACACAACACACAACACACTACACACAACACACTACACACTACACACAACACACTACACACTACACACAACACACTACACACAACACACTACACACAACACACTACACACAACACACTACACACAACACACTACACACAACACACTACACACAACACACTACACACAATAAATAGACTATAAGAAATACAATCAAGACCTTAAAAAAATACATTCTACGAAGGGCAGCTTAAACCTGTCAAGCAAACCCCCACACTAACAATTATTACTTGAAGATTACTATTAAATTTAAGATTGCTCCACGTTAAAACAAATATTGCACTGTCCCAAGATACTACATAATATAAATATTTAAAAACTTACTGTAATAAACATTTTCTATCTGCCAGAGAAAATGGTTATTACAGTAAGTTTTTAAATATTTATATTGCATCTATTTGGGTATCTATGTACATCTATTTGGAATATAGATGTAAGATTGGTCTTGTTTTAAAGAATGCATTTGTCAGATTTTTGTAGAAGTGAAATAAATTAAGAAAGTGAAACATTCTTGAATAACAACCATTTAAGTTCGGAATGTGCATTTTCATGTGTATAAAAAAAAGGGGTGCCGCTTACGGGGTTAACATCACATTTAAATGAACACTGATAAGCAAAATGTGTCTTATTGAATGCCGGTGCTCTAAAATGAAACTGGTTCTCGATTCCCAGATTTCAGTTATGACACTTTTTTTTAAGTGTTTCTCCCTAAAACTCTTGTGTGTAGAACTAGTTCATATTGATCCGTGTCTGTGTGGTTTCTGGTTCTGTTTGCTGTGAAGGCTCTTTGAAATAATTTTGTGAATTGATATGGAAATGCTTGGAACTACTTTAGCCAAGTCCGCAAAGCAGAATAAAGTTAGATGAGTCAAATCTAATAGAAAATATTTATGCTTAATTGTCACTAAAATCACAATGCAAAAACAATAATAAATGGTAACACTTTTTTAGTGTCCTTGTTACATATGTTACGTTTACTTACTGTAGTAATAACAGTAAATTATGCATAATTACATGCAACTAACCCTCAAATCCTAATCGTAACGTCAACTTTATTATTACGTGCTACTTGAATGTACCTTAAAGGGCACCTATTATGACATTTAAAATGTTCCTAATGTTGTTGTGGGAGTCCCCAACAACAGTTTTACATGCATGCAATGACAAAAAACACTTTTGTTTTCGTATAATATGCAGTTATTTTTACCTGATTTGCTCACCGACTCCCAAATGATTCGTTCAACGACTCGTTTTTCAAACCCCTCCTTTGCGCGACGCTAATCTGCGATTGGTCAGATGACCCAGTCAGTTGTGATTGGTATACTTATTGTTTAACACGGAGTACAATGATGCTTTTATCAATTAAACTGTGTTATAATAATTATTATAGTCCACTGCTTTATAGTTTGTAGTAAAAAACGAAAAATAAGATAAAGAATTTAATGTTATGTTAGCGAGCATAGCCCAGAGTTTATATTGTAAAAGCACAATCAGTCTTTGTTTGCATTAGCCCGATGCATAAACATAACGTTTTTACAAAAAAAAAAAAATGTAGTTACGTTACTACGAGGTATTACTCTATTCTTTAAGACAACTCCGAAAACAACGACAAACACTTCACATATCTCAATACAATTGTCATTGAAGACCTAGAAGCTAAACGGTGCTTACACAACAAACAAAATAATTAAGCATGCTACATAAAACATAAAAGCAACAATTATTAATAACACTTACAGGTTGTGATGCGGAGGAGGAAGCTGATGCAAATACACTTGGAACTGAACCTTCCTTCAATATCAGCCGGCTCGCGAATCCAAGTTTGAGTGCATTTAAAAAGCAATCGTCTTCAAAATGACGCGAACAAAGCACAAGGCTCGGACTATACTTCTGTGGTATAGTTGTATATATGAATTGTAGCCACTTAGTCTTCAAATGCTCCTCCTTGGGCAGATGAAAAAAGTTTGCTTTTGAGCCGCACTTCAGAACACAGCGTCTCGTCGCCATGATATTTTCCCTGCTGGCCTTGGAGCGCAATAAGTGGGCGTATCGTATTCAAATAACTTGACAAGTTGACGTCAACTAGTCAGAGAAAAAGCTTCGGTCTTCTAACGATTCATAAAACTGACTCAGAGTCGACTCTCACTTTTGAAAGACAATAACTTTATATACGGTGCACTTTCATATTTCAAACTTTGCAGGATGTTTTTGTTCACTTAGATCTATGTTACACACTACATGAAAGGTACATTTCAAAATTCCATAATAGGTGCCCTTTAAAATAAAGTGTAGCCTAATAAATCAAATAATTAGCTCCATTTGGACAAACATGTATAAAGTGAAATGTGGAGATATGGACATTTTGTAGCAATAGCATAATAAAAAAGTGTCTCTACATCTTCAGGATCCCGGATTCTCCTGTGAAATGCTGGAAGAATCTGTGCAGAAGCATCAGTATCCCGAGGGGGAGGTGTGGAGAGATATTGAGAAGCAATAAACATCAACACTGTACATGACACTGTACCGACTGCTGGGAAATTACCACATTAATATCATTCATAATCAAACTTGAAACCCTGCTAGATTGTCTTGATTGGCAAACTATGAACGGGGAATGAAATGTATTCTTAAAAGGGACCATTTTAGGATTAGGAATATGGAGTATTTTTACTCTTATATATCCTGTCTTAATGTTTTTAAAGGTTATTTGCTTATGTTGCGTTCCGAAATGTTGTATTGAACGAGTGTATGTTGAAACGTGTGTGTTTACTAGTCTCGACTTGGGAAGTGACATACAGTGGGGTTCCTGGGAGAATGTGATTGTAACCAATCAAATGAAAGAAGACGTGTAAGGAGGCATTCACTCAGAACGGCTTTTGCGGTTAAACGTTGCTATTTTTATGCATTTTTTAACATATAAATATGTTTTGTCGTGGGTTAGACTCACAGCCAGCCAATAATAAACGTTGCAAAAGAGAAACTTGGGTTTCGTGTCTGGTAATGCTGCACATAAGTATAGAAAGTGGACATTTCTATGAAAATATGTCATTTGGATACTTGAATTCATTGATCGTCTTTATGATAAAGTAAAATAACTTCCCACTGACTCCACTGAGCTGCTTGTAGAGTCCTTGTGTAACCATAAACTTGCTCGTAATGATTACAATATAAGAATAATATTACAATATAAAGACAATATCTGAGAGTTGATCCAAATGAAAATCAATTCATGCAATGCATACTTTGATTTAATATTGTTCACAATGTTTTATGCTAACGTTGCTCACATTTTCTTTTAAATCGTATACTTTTACCTCATATGGAACATTTTTACATACTTTCTCCATTAAAATGTCACGAGTATCTACAGCACGGACTGTTGTTCGCCATCAGGAGGCGCTGTTTCTCTTTGCATTAAAGTCGTCTGGAGATCAATGTTTCTATTGAAGACTACAGGGCATTAGATGCTGGATGCATGAACTACAGGCTTTTAATGATGAAGAATCAAAGCTTTGTCCTCACACTGACCTCTTTGTTTCACGACTTCGGACATGAGAGAACGCAATCACATGCAGGATTTATAATTACTATACTTGCAGACGTCCATCAGATCCAGCAGATCGGAGAGGTTTTAGTTGGCCTGATAATAATAATAATAATAATAATAAACAGTTTCTGCCGTGTTTCCAGCCGTCAGGTGGAGCGCAAGTATCATTTAGGTTCAATTTCAATTATTCAGATGCAGTTGCACCAATGGCTGAGAATCACTGTCATAAATCATATAATCTCCTCAGTGCTCAAGTACTGGGGTTCATTGTAGACGTGATGGAAGTTCACAACAGTGGAAAAGCACAACTCAGTCCATTCTCCAACATGACCTTTAAAGGAATGATCCTAAAATTAGAGGAAATGCTGTCAGACACTTAATATGACTTCATTTTAGACTAATAATGTAAGGAATATTTGCTTTCTAACCATGAGAATTAAGTTTTTGGACATAATGTGCTCTATTTACATCAAACTTTTCTTTTAAAGAAGTTTTGGTGACACTTAGTTACAATAAGGTTCATCAGTTAATGTATTAACTAACATGAACTAACAATGAGCAATTCATGTGTTACAGTATTTATTAATCTTTGTTAATATTAGTTAATAAAAAATCCAGCTGTTCATTGTTTGTTCATGTTAGTTCACAGTGCATTAACTAATGTTAGCAAACACAACCTTTGATTTAATAACATATTAGTAAATGTTGAAATTAATATTGACTAAGATATCTAAATGCTGTAGAAGTATTGTTCAGTCTTAGTTCATGTTAACTAATGAACCGTATTGTAAAGTGTTACCTAAGTTTTTAATTAAAAAAATTATAATTCCTGAATAAAAAAAAAAGTTTGTCACATGATTTCATTTACAAAAACGATTTAATTAAGTACAAAAACAAAAGGTGTTACAGAAGTGCAATATGGATAATATATATTTGGACAAAAGCACTTTCCCCACAATAAAATAATGTAAAAAAAAAAAAAAAAGACAATATTATGTAGAAAAAATATCCTATATGTAAACCAGAAAGCGTTACGCTGGTACATCAGTTAAGCACACACGCCTAAACAAACACTTCATACAAAACAACATCATTACAAATCAATTCAAATTTCTCAGTGCAACTTCTCAAACAAAATACGTTGCATTAGTCGTTTTGATGTTGATCAGTGGATCGTGATGTAGTCTTCTGAATCATGCAGCAAAACAAGAACAAATCATTTACACTGGAGACATCCCATGGTCCCTGGATCAACGAGTGATGAACGTAAAGTACAGAGATGGCATATTACATGCAAACGTGTTACCGGAGGGCTTTCTTCTATTTATTTTTTTATTTTGTACATAAATCCAACAAATGAAACGTGATCAAGCAAAAACCTCTGATTTAGTTTTGGTCTAGTTAGATTATAACCCGTCTAGAGAGACGTGGCGTGTATAATAAGGCTATAGTTAAGCAGGAGTCATATACATCATCTGAGGACACTACTCGACATGTGAGTGAAATATTAAAAGCATCCGGACGTCTCACAGCAATATGCAGCACAGTTTATATAACGTGCAACTTAAGGTGCGATCACACTTTCCACCCGTCTGCACATTTTCAGCTATATTTCACTGAAACTGCACCTGAAGACTGAATGCACAGCTAGTGGTCATGTGTTCATAAAAACAAGGCCTATAAACATTTACTTCATGTAATATTACATGTACCTGACAAAGAATATTGACCGTTTTGTTTTAAACTGATGTCTGTAAGCATATAATACTGTAAGGAGAATTACTGCATTAAAAATAAATCATTATAATTCAAGAAAGCAGAAATTAAGCTATTCTATGGTGTGTGTTAGAGCTGCACGATTCTGGATAAATCGAGGATTACCATTACTTTTGTTTAAAACAGAGATCACGATTCTACTAAAATTTAACATGTCCTTTACCAGAGGGTCTGACCAACTGTGAATCTTATTTAAGAATATTAAATCAACTTGAATTAAGTATTTTTTTTAAATCGAGTTCAGTGATTGATTCAACGACTCCCTCATAAAACGTCACTTGTTTCATTTACTGGATGAATCAGCGTTTCTGAACGAATCTCTCGAATGAATGATTGAACATGTTTAACAGTGCACAGTTTTGTTCGCTACATCAGTGTTTATGTCCGAACTATAAACTTCTTTCCAATACGTCTGTGATAATTGAAATCATTGTAAGACGGGTATAGAGATCCTAAGTCCCGCCCCTCCGTTTCCGGCTCATGGGATCTTATTTCGGAAAAAAATATGTATGGTAGTCAATGGCGAGAGACAACTTATCTTTTTATTCCGTCTGAACTGTGCCCTGAATTACACATATGATGTTTGTCAGTTTAAAAGATAATTATGAAAGTCAAGAAAGTAGAGGTCTTCAGGTGAACCCGTTGACCCGGGACCCGACCCGGGACCCGTACGGGTTCGGGTCTATATTTTAAATGATCAGCCGGGTCCGGGTCGGGTCGAATCTATTACTTCGGGTCCCGGGTCTGTTTAACATTGTGTGTAATACCCGTGCGAGTCATCAAATCGCAAAAATGCGTCTTGTCACACTCATATTTAATATATTTTAAATCAGTAACATAATCTGAGGTGAACTGTCACATGAATGTTTACTTTGACACTCAAAATAAATTGCGTTAAAAAGCATATTTTAGGTTGATCCATCCAGCTAGCGCGCATTTGCAGTCAAGCGCGTGTCATGTTTCTATGGCAACCAGTTACCAGAGGCAGAGCTTCAGTGAGGGACAGCCAAACCGCGCTTTAGATTTTACAATGTCAATTAATCGTTTTGTTCAATCTTAAAGTTTTAGTGTTCAGATTCAGACTCGATGATGCAGAGCAGAGAGCACGGAGATGATAAATAACGTCAGCGCAGCGGCCATGGCACTGAACGAGCAATCGTTATTATAGTTCAAAAAGGCAAACAGCCAAAAGTTATTGTGCGAGTTAGCAGCTAACTCGTTTAATTTGTCATCCGTCACCGTGAGTCCGTGACATCATGTGGACTTTTGAAGCTGAAATGACAAGGATTAAGCTTGGACTTGGTGGAATAACGAGAGGAATAACATGGATAACTTTCTTGTCGGAGCCGAAGGATTGTAATGCATCACAGCCAGTCAGGTAACGTAACGTTACAAGGAAAGGATGGAGAGACTAACGTTACGCTGCTACGGCTCCTTAAATTAGGTAAGACAAAAAGTTGTAATTTTTCGCAACAGGTTTATTGACTTGTAATAGCAGTTTAAGGTGGAAAATGTGACAATCGGGTCCAGTCGGGTCTGTGTCTTCCCGGCAGTTTCGGGTCCAGCTTACAAAAATAATCGACGGGTCCAGGTAGGGTCTTGTTAGGCATTTATCGGGTCTGCACGGGTCCGGGTCCAGCTTTTGAAATAATAGTCGGGTCCGGGTCGGTTCGGTGTAGCAAATTACGGGTCCCTTCCGGTTCGGGTAAGAATTTTTGGACCCGTGAAGACCTCTACAAGAAAGTCGCAGTTTGTCATAAAACAGAAGAGTAACGTTTAGTTTTATGTGAAAATCGCTCAATGAACTTCATCTCTCGTCTCGCACTATACGTCACCGTTGCTCGTGTGTGTGCGGTCTGGTACAACACACTCCGGCATCACGGCTTAACGTTACGATTATAACGGAAGACTATAGAAAACATGACAGACGTTAGCTTCAGTAGAGTTAGCTTCAGTAAAGTTAGCTTCAGTAAAGTTAGCTTCAGTAAAGTTAGCTTCAGTAAAGTTAGCTTCAGTAAAGTTAGCTTCAGTAAAGTTAGCTCTAGTAAAGTTAGCTTCAGTAAAGTTAGCTTCAGTAAAGTTAGCTTCAGTAAAGTTAGCTTCAGTAACGTTAGCTTCAGTAAAGTTAGCTTCAGTAAAGTTAGCTTCAGTAAAGTTAGCTTCAGTAAAGTTAGCTTCAGTAAAGTTAGCTTCAGTAAAGTTAGCTTCAGTAAAGTTAGCTCTAGTAAAGTTAGCTTCAGTAAAGTTAGCTTCAGTAAAGTTAGCTTCAGTAAAGTTAGCTTCAGTAACGTTAGCTTCAGTAAAGTTAGCTTCAGTAAAGTTAGCTTCAGTAAAGTTAGCTTCAGTAAAGTTAGCTTCAGTAAAGTTATCTTCAGTAAAGTTATCTTCAGTAAAGTTAGCTTCAGTAAAGTTAGCGTCAGTAAAGTTAGCTTCTGTAAAGTTAGCTTCTGTAAAGTTAGCTTCAGTAACGTTAGCTTCAGTAAAGTTAGCTTCAGTAAAGTTAGCTTCAGTAAAGTTAGCTTCAGTAAAGTTAGCTTCAGTAAAGTTAGCTTCAGTAAAGTTAGCTTCAGTAAAGTTAGCTTCAGTAAAGTTAGCTTCAGTAAAGTTAGCTTCAGTAAAGTTATCTTCAGTAAAGTTAGCGTCAGTAAAGTTAGCTTCAGTAAAGTTAGCTTCTGTAAAGTTAGCTTCAGTAAAGTTAGCGTCAGTAAAGTTAGCGTCAGTAAAGTTAGCTTCAGTAAAGTTAGCTTCAGTAAAGTTAGCGTCAGTAAAGTTAGCGTCAGTAAAGTTAGCGTCAGTAAAGTTAGCTTCTGTAAAGTTAGCTTCAGTAAAGTTAGCGTCAGTAAAGTTGGCTTCAGTAAAGTTAGCTTCTGTAAAGTTAGCTTCAGTAAAGTTGTCTTCAGTAAAGTTATCTTCAGTAAAGTTAGCGTCAGTAAAGTTAGCTTCAGTAAAGTTAGCGTCAGTAAAGTTAGCGTCAGTAAAGTTAGCGTCAGTAAAGTTAGCTTCAGTAAAGTTATCTTCAGTAAAGTTAGCTTCAGTAAAGTTAGCTTCTGTAAAGTTAGCTTCTGTAAAGTTAGCTTCAGTAAAGTTAGCTTCAGTAAAGTTAGCGTCAGTAAAGTTAGCTTCAGTAAAGTTAGCTTCAGTAGAGTTAGCTTCAGTAGAGTTAGCTTCAGTAGAGTTAGCTTCAGTAGAGTTAGCTTCAGTAAAGTTAGCATCAGTAAAGTTAGCTTCAGTAAAGTTAGCTTCATTCATTGAGAGAAAAGGTATGACGTCACATGTTAGCCTTTTGGGTTTGTAGTGTTTGTAATGACGTATTTTCACAGTCTTGCACCTCAACAGTTTTACATCCAACTGCGACTTTCTTGACTTTAAAATGTATCTTTTAAATTGACAAACATCATATGTGTAATTCAGGGCACAATTCAAACAGGATCAAAATATTTCTTGTCTCTCACATTGACTACCATACAATATTTTTCCGAAATAAGGTCCCATGCTGGAAGGGGAGAGACTTAGGCTCTCGTGGTTAAAAAGAAGCTGTTTAATACCTATACGTGAGTGTTTGAATCAAGATTGTGATCTTTTAACAGTTAACCGTGCAGCTCTAATGTATGATGCATTTGTAATTATTATTCTGTGTATATGTTTATTCATCTAAAAGGGTAAGTAATACGGACATAAAATTAAGATACTATAAATATCGTCTTTAGATTTCAAGTTCCAGCCAACACTAGACTGAGTGAGGAGCTAACCGCTCGCTACCTTTAGCACCAGGATCTTCCTTACAGGGTTTATATTTGATCTGCAATAAATAGAAACATGGGCAAGCTCAACTTGTAATGACACAGAACTGCTCGCTAGCGGGGTGGTTATATGTGTATATACAAATAACCCAGACAGCAACATAGCGCCGGCCCACATCTGAGCCGTGTGGGATCCACGTGTACCAGATGTGTACCAGATGTGGGCCGACACTATGTTGCGGTCTGGGAACCGAACTGCAGTCTTTGGCAGGGTTAAAAGATATGATTAAAATGTCCACATTATGAATATATTTGTTCCATCAATTGCCAACTGGTAAAGAAAATTCAAAATGTCCTCAGCAAGGAAGCTTAGTTACTGTAGTCACTATAGTAAGATGGCAAGACCCACTCTGCCCGCTTTACTACAGCTTATCTGAGATGATGGATGGAAATAAGCACCAGTTATTCTGTGTTAAAGGATGTAGGGACGAAGTGGCTCCCTGATAAACTGTTGGCCAATCCCAGACAGCAACATAGTGTCGGGCCAGATCCGGCCCACATCTGGCCCACGTGTGACCACACGACCCGGATCTGGGCGACACTATGTTGCTGTCTGGGTTGCTGCTTTGAGTATTTGTTTCATAATCTTGTGTTACAACGGTCATTCTGCAATCCCTTTGCATGTCAGCGGCTTGCGGTGCGTTCGCCGCCCCGTGCCGGCAGTCCGCAGGTCTTGCAACACTTCACCCGGACCGAAGCCACCTGACATCGGCCAAGCCACCGGAGGGTCTGGCAGAAGCGTAATGTCAAACGGTCCCGTAAACACAACTGACCTGAAAGACACAGACAGAGGAGGAACATGAGAGACAGCGAGGACCACACACATGCACTAGTGCCTTCACACATCAGGGTTTGCCCTCAAGCCAGGCAACACATTACCAACCAACACCTCGAGAGTAGCGGGAACACAATCACGCTCATCTCTGATGAAGAAAATCAAGTATTTCATTACGTAAAAGTATAATGGCTGCACAGCAACACATAATTAAGGATAATTTCAGAAATTGGTTGGGTAAACTTCTATAGTGGTGAATGGAAAACTACAACAAATCCAATTTTAAATGTGCATTATCTAGATTGTTTTGACCTGCATTTTTGTTTCTGGGACCTTTAAAGGGGTGGTAAAATCCCCAGAGTGTGTGAACTTTTAGCACAAAATACCCCACAGATATTTTTATATAGCATGTTAAAGTTGTCACTTTTTGAGGGTTTGCAAAAACGCACCGTTTTGTGCCTGGCCCTTTAAATGCAAATGAGCTGCTGCAGAGGGCGGGGTTTCAAGAGCTTGTGTGTGTGTGTGTGTGTGTGTGTGTGTGTGTGTGTGTGTGTGTGTGTGTGTGTGTGTGTGTGTGTGTGTGTGTGTGTGTGTGTGTGTGTGTTAGCAGCTGCGATTACCTCACGCAGACACACTAAAATGACAGAAACTGTTCTGCCTTTAATGTTAAAACGGAGTCAGACAAAGATGGAGAGACTCAGGAAGAAGTGACAACATGTGGAAGCAACAGGACGTCTCTGAATGGTTAGTTGATGAATTTATGTTGCTGATGTGGAGTTAACTATCTTCAATTAGCATATTCTATCATGATAATCTATAAATCGCTCGTATAGGAACTGTTGTGAGATGCACACAGAGTGACTTTCTATCGCATGTGAAAAGATGGATGCTAAAGTTTGAGCTGACTCACAAATGTGCTCGACTACAGCAACTCTTCCTCTTCTCAACATGGACTGTGTTCCCGGGGGCGTGGCTTATGTAAATTTTAGGGTTGGTGATGTCACTAATTTTAGGGTTGGTGATGTCACTAATTTTAGGGTTGGTGATGTCACTAATTTTAGGGTTGGTGATGTCACTGGAATGTCGTGTAGTTCCTGATGTAGTTTGTTGTAGTCCTTAAAAAACTATTTCTTTCAAAGCAAATATCTCCCTTTGCTTTGAACTTTGAGCGTTGTAACTTTGCAGATGTTGTTTATCAAACAGCAACATTACACACTAACTAAAGTTAGAAAAGTGAAATCATAATAAACCACCCCTTTAAAGCACCACTAGATGTTTTATTTTATTTTCTAAAGACAATTTGTAATATAACTTCTGACATCATGCTGTAAAACACACTCTGTTAAGTGACTTTTTTAGGCTACGTCTACATTAATCCGGATAGATTTGAAAACTGAGTTTTCATTTCAAAACATGAGTTTCTCATCCACACTGAAACATCGGAAAACGTTAAATTCACCTCACGGCACACGCTTAAAAGCCTCATAAAAGCTCATGAGATGATACAGACAGAACAGACATAATCAAGTTATCACGCAATTCTTCTGGCAGGATCATTTTATTTAGCAAAATATCTGATGCGTCCAGGTTTGGTCTAAACCGCGACTGCTCATGTATCGCCGCAGGACAGCAAATGCGAGTTAATTTTCTGTCATGCAGAACTATGATATGAAGTTTGTGCAAAGTAACATATTTTAGCAACTGTGTGAAAGGGAAAAGCACATTACAGGCACAATACCAGTATAAACATGAATATCTATGGGTTCAATATGCGTCACATGACTAAACTTACGTCATCGGTTTTAAATACCAAATTTTTCGTGGAAACAGCATTTTCAATGGTATCCACATTAGAGAGCGTTTAAAAAAAACATAGTTTTCGTTGCTAAAAACGCCGTCTCAGAACAGAAGACCAAGTCGGAGACAAAAAGATGAACTTTTCAAACTAAATTGTACAAGTGTGGACAAGGCCTACGAAATTTGTTCTAAAATGCCTATGTAATACAAAGCTTTTAATTTTTTTACATTTACACAGTATAAATTCACTCCTGTTCTTCTATCACATTGTTTCCCATGAGTTATAAAACGGGGACGGGTCAAGACTAAGGGATCGAGTACAGTCAGCAGATTGTTGTGCAAAACAGACCCGCTACAACATGATCCTGCTTATTATGCAGAAATTTGCCACATTAGAAAATAATTGAACACAAAATATTAATTTGGCATATTTTATTACCTCAAGATGACTCAAGATGCCTGTTATCAGTTGTAGCGGTTGTTGTTGTGGAATAACAGTTTAAAGAATCAGAATTGAGTATTGCAGGAACCGTGTAAAAATATGAATTAATGATGCATGGTTCTGCACTTAGCATAGACAAGTTAGTCAAAGGACCCCGAGTGCCAGGTAAATGTAAAGCAGATGATGAATGTTTAAGCAGAAGATGAATATAAAGACTTCAAACGTCACCAGACGCAAGCGGTATAATACCTTCTGATAGTGTGAAGCCAAACAATTCCACTTAGAGCCTTCACATCACAAAATGCCATTTATTCGCATAGAAAATCTCTGGTGGACATTTTTTTACCTTTGTTGGGCATGTTTTTCAGTGCATTCCACAAGACAAGAACTATTTTCTTTCTAAATGCCAGTTAGAAGACATCATGTGCCTGTAAAAGGCTGATTATAGGCATACTTTAAATGCCTCGTATTCAGCCTTGTTTGAAATAGCGATAAGAACAAAAACGCTTAGAGGAGAGACCAAAAACAAAGAAGGGTTTACACTGCATATTTACAGAAGAGTTGCAGACTAAAGGGATTTTCTGTGCATGATTCCACCAACAGAAGGAGTCATTGACGTCTCAGCACGACCGCATCTCCTCGCGCTGCTAGATCAGTGTGTTGACATCAGTGGGGTCACACACACTCACCCTCGCCTTCCCACACTGCACTGGGAGAAATTACATTCTGTGACCAGGGTCCCAATCACTTTTCTACTCGCTCAAAAATCTCAGGGTCCAAGAGCCTCGTGTTTAAACATAGACTTCTCCAAAACACACACTGAAAGCCTGTGCCTATGTGCACACGATGGATGGATGGTTGGATGGTTGGTTGGTTGGTTTGTTTGATGGATGGATGGATGCATGGTTGGTTGGTTGTAATTTTAATAAAAAATGACATGGGAATATGCATATGTCGCACTTTTAAACCATGCAAAAGCATGATAGCACAGTAGTCTGGTGGTACATTGAATGAAAGTAAGGACGTATGCCCATATACAATAAAATTGTTTGTGGCATACACAAAAAGCCAATAAAACATTGGTGTAGAAATACATTTAGAAATACAAATTTCACTCAGAAGTTTCTAGTAATATTTACAATTAATTACAAAGTAATGGCATTACAATGTGTTGAAACACTGAATTAAATTTGAAGGTAAAAAGATGTAAAATGTTCACAATGATCTTTGTTTTATTTATAATTATACAGTAAGACTAAAAAGACAGCTTTTCTTTTTTCAGAATAACAAAAATGTTTTGATATTAAAATGAAATCGAAAATGACAATTCAGATTTTTTTATGGAATATTGCAGTGTTTATTAGAAATCATTTATCTGAGCACTGTGCATTTTTTTTTCAATTCATGTGCCTCGTAATCTTGAATCAGAATAACTTCCCCTCCCTCATGCAGTAACATCTCTTCTCTTCTCTTCTCTTCTCTTCTCTTCTCTTCTCTTCTCTTCTCTTCTCTTCTCTTTTCTTCTCACGAGGGCGGGGCAATAACCTGTCACTCATGAGACACTTGAATGGCCACAATCATGCGTAAACAACGAGTACAGCACAGGGCTCGAAACACTTCCCTGTGGATGCCAGTGTTGAGGGTCAGTGGGGAAGAGGTCGACACGCTGGTATCTGTTGGTAAGAAAATCCATGATCTAATTGCACAATGTAGCACTTAGTCCCAGATCGAGCAGCTTGTAGATCAGCTTGGTTGAGATGACAGTATTAAACGCAGAGCTTCAATCCACAAATAATCGCCTCATGTAGCATTTTGTATTGTCCAGGTGACTCAGAGTGGTGTGCAGTGTGTGTAAGCATCCTCCGTTGATATATCGTACAGCCATTTCACTTGTGTATACGTCACAATAGGGAAAAATAAACTAACGGAACTTGTGTTTCAACTTATAACAGGGAATTGAAACCCTCTAGGTCACTATGCTTTTTTTTTCTTATTGACATTTCGGGACACCCCAGACAGCAACAGTGTCTGTCGAAGTACCAGATGAGGGCCAGATCTGAGGGACAGCATTATTGTAGATTCCCATATAATTAGTTGTATCATCCAACGCAATCTCATGGCAATTCGTAACTATTTTACGGTTTGGCAAATTGGTGTCTCCACTTAAAGGTGTACTTCACTGCTGGCAAAATGGGCTTTCATTAAAACTTGGCTGCAAATGTAGTAGAAACAATGCATAATGCACTGGGCATGTTGCCATCCAAGGCCACTCCACCAGTCTGCTATGGATATGCTTACCAGTCAAACATCACCTTACTTTAGTAGGAAATACTTTTTAGTCATGATGGTGTTGACTTGTATTGTTCCCAGCCAGGTGCAAGAATTCAATTTCGCATTGAAGGCAATGGCTAAAGGCTTTAAAAAAAATTGTAAATAAGGGTAGAACACCGCAAAGGAAAATCTGAAAAACTTCCACATTTATAGTCAACATTTCAAACTGGATGACAATGAACAGTATTTTAGGACAAACAAAGGGGAAAAGACTGAAACACTGTTGCATTCAGGTAAGAAAGCTGTTGCCATGGTTTTCCATTTTTACCATAGTACGATACAATTTTAAGAACATTTATAACCAGCATGCATAATTAGTTGTCTTCAGTATGTAATTCAGTGCATATTTTGGTTAAAAAAGCTTAGCTTCATATACCTGCAAAGCTTCCTTGCTCACAAACACCTCATTACCAGCGTGTGGAAGCTGTCATGTTCTGTCAGCTCAAAGAAGGTTAAAGCCCACACTTCACATGGTGCATAGTCTGCTCATCTATGACCGTGTCATTCAGAGTTCAGTCTGGGGTTATGTATGATTCACAGCACACTTACCATATTGCTAATACATATCAAAGAGTGTGAGTGCCAAGTGAGGCTGCAGAACAAATCAATGAGCAGCTACTAAAAGCAATGAATTAAAGGACAGACCATTAACTGAAAAAAGAACAGTAATGTTTCATTACAAAAATAGGACGAATTAGGGACTAATTACACTTAAATTTATGATGGGTCTAACTGTGGTCTCATTTGGGTGTGAATCCAATTTACGCCGTGCATCATAAATGTGTGCAGAGTTCATCTCTGTGATGATGCAAATGTCAGCCAGTCAGACGGACAGGACGGATGGATGGATGGAAGGTTGGTTGGGGGAATGGATGGATGGAAGGTTGGATGGATGGATGGATGGTTGGTTGGGGGATGGAAGGTTGGTTGGGGGATGGAAGGTTGGTTGGTTGGCTGGGGGATGGATGGACAGAATGTTGGTTGGTTTGGTGGATGGATGGGTGGCTGGAAAGATGGATGCTTGGTTTGATGGTTGGTTGGTTGTTTGGGGGATGGATGGATGATTAGTTTGATGGATGGATGGATGGATGGATGGATGAAAGGTTGGTTGGGGGATGGATGGATGGTTGGTTGGATGGATGATTGGTTTGATGGATGGATGGATGGATGGATGGACAGTTGTTTTGATGGATGGATAGATGGTTGGATGGATGGATGGATGGATGGATGGGTGGATGGATGGATGGATGGCCGGACGGATGGATGGATGGACGGATGGACGGATGGACATATGGATGGTTGGGTGGGTGGGTGGTTGGATGGATAGATGGATGGTTGGTTTGATGGATGGATGGGTGGCTAGAAAGATGAATGGATGCATGGTTGGTTTGATGGTTGGTTGGTTTGATGGATGGATGGATGGATGGATGGATGGATGGATGGATGGACGGACGGATGGTTGGTTGGTTGGATGGTTGGATGGATGGATGGTTGGTTTGATGGATGGATGGATGGATGGATGGTTGGTTGGTTGGTTTGATGGATGGATGGATGGATGGATGGATGGATGGACGGATGGATGGAAGGTTGGAATGTATGGATGGATGGAAGATTGGATGGATGGATGGAAGGTTGGTTGGATGGATGGATGGATGGATGGTTGGTTTGATGGATGGATGGATAGATGGTTGGTTGGTTTGATGGATGGATGGTTGGATGGATGGATGGTTGGTTTGATGGATGGATGGATGGAAGGTTGGATGGATGGATGGAAGGTTGGATGGATGGATGGATGGATGGAAGATTGGATGGATGGATGGAAGGTTGGTTGGATGGATGGAAGGTCGGATGGATGGACGGTTGGGGGATGGGTGGACGGAATGTTGGTTGGTTTGGTGGATGGATGGACGGTTGGGGGATGGATGATTGGTTTTAAGGATGGATGGATGGATGGATGAAAGGTTGGTTGATGGATGGATGGTTGGTTGGATGGATGGATGATTAGTTTGATGGACAGTTGTTTTGATGGATGGATGGATAGATGGTTGGATGGATGGACGGTTGGTTGGTTGGCTGGTTTGATGAATGGATGGGTTGATGGATGGTTGGATGGATGGATGGATGGATGGCCGGTTGGTTTGATGGATGGATGGATGGATGGGTGGATGGATGGCCGGACGGATAGATGGATGCATGGATGGTTGGGCGGGTGGTTGGATGGATAGATGGATGGTTGGTGTGATGGATGGATGGGTGGCTGGAAAGATGAATGAATGGATGGATGGTTGGTTTGATGGTTGGTTGGTTTGATGGATGGATGGATGGATGGATGGATGGATGGTTGGTTGGTTGGTTGGTTGGATGGATGGATGGATGGATGGTTGGGTTGATTGATTGATGGATGGATGGATGGGTGGATGGCCGGACGGATGGATGGATGGACGGATGGTTGGTTTGATGGACGAACGGACAGATGGATGGATGGATGGATGGACGGACGGACGGACAGATGGATGGATGGATTGATGGACAGATGGACAGATGGATGGATTGATGGACGGACGGACGGATGGGCAGACGGACATATGGTTGGTTGGTTTGATGGATGGACGGATGGATGGATGGGCAGATGGACATATGGTTGGTTGGTTTGATGGATGGACGGATGGATGGATGGGCAGATGGACATATGGTTGGTTGGTTGGTTGGTTGGTTTGATTAATGGTTAGTTGGATAATTATCTGAGCAGTTAGTTAAATAGGGTCCTATATAAAAAATATACAGTACTTCCTAATTGCAGTGATATATGTTAAACCTCATGTTCAAAGTCACTGGGCAGGGTCAACAAGGTTTGGAATTATGGCTACACGATTATGAGAAAAATCAGAATTGTTCAATCATTTACCTTTATATTGTGATTTTCTATTAATATAAACAGTTTCTGTTTAGGATGCCATGTTCTTTTTGTAGGCTACATGTCCTATAAATCCAACAGTTTCAGAATTATTTTACTGTTGTGCATCCAGTGTTTTATATCATCTTACATAATTTATATCATCATCTTCATATTTTAGTGGAAATATTTTTTTTCATCAGGATGACTAGAAAGTTCATACAGCATTTATTTGAAAATTACCCTTTTGTAACATTATAATTTTTTTGTAAATAATTTAACGTGTCCTTGCTAATAAAGTATTAATATTCTCCCTCTTATACCTCAAAATTTTAAATTTAAAACTCATGTACATAATATTACCGAAATAGCATTTTATCATCTAAAGAACATTGCCAAAATAAGACAATTTCTCTCTCTGAGCAATGCAGAAACATGAATGCATGCATTTATAACTAGCAGGCTTGACTATTGTAATGCCCTTCTCTCTGGTCTACCAAAGACTAGAATTAATAAACTCTAATTAATACAAAACTCTGCTGCTCGAGTCTGTCAGACCAAGAAGAGAGAGCACATTACACCGATACTAAAGTCATTACACTGGTTACCTGTTAGTTGTCCTGTTGATTTTATTAGTGTATAAGGCATTGCATGGATTTTCTCCAGTACTAATACAGATATATACATATAAAACCTATTTCTTTAGTCTGGCCTTTCTGTAATATCTTATAATGCTTTTTATATATTTCATATGTTTTTCTTATTTTTTTTGTTATTTTATGCTTTAATCCTTTAAAAAAAAACGTTATTCTTATTCTTGTATTTGACTGGGTCTACTCTTTATTGTATCTATTGTTTCTTTTTGCCTGTCAAGAACTTTTAGGCATATTATCCAACATTTTCAACTATACAATATTTTAATCATGGCTTTCAATTATTATTATTTATTTATTCCAGATATACTCAGTATTGTTAAGTATAATCAAGAATGAACATTGACCTCTAATTACAACTCAATCATTGAAAAGCACAGTGTGTGTGAGATAATGAAACACTTGCACATTCCAACACACACACACACACACACACACACACACACACACACACACACACACACACACACACACACACACAAGCACACACAAGCACGCACGCACACACACACTTCCTGTATTTACATGATTTATTCCACACAGAGAAGCAGACCGAATCCCGTGACACACAGTGGCCTTCGGCTGGGAGAGGGCTCATTAATCCGGGCTGAACTCCCCCCACCTCCCCAACATCCTGTAGAAGCAGCTTTAAACAATGCTGAGGAGTCGGAGTGATACAGGAAATGTCGTTTGTGTTTATTTTTGGTCACTCATTCAGTACTCAAACCAAACGAGCAGACAGTAGACAACGAAAACTCAGAAGACAAATGAGGCTGTTCTCATGGAAACTACTGTAAATCACAGTTTTCCAATCAGGGATTTCCACCAACATTTAACATGAACTCAGAATTTGGATCATATACTTCTTTAATGCAAGATTCTCATATAATGAAAATATGTTTTAATTGGAATTTTAATAATATGGAATTTAATCTTCCATCAATAATATCCAACAAAATCACATCTGCTGCTGAAAATGATTTTCTTTTGAACTGACGTTAAGTTAATGTTACCTACCGTAAGTTTAAGTATAAAAAAAAAAAAAAAAAAAAGGACATTAAAATGCTATTTCGTAACAGCATTTGTTGTTGTTGTTATGGACAGAACAACTCATAAAAACATTGCAATTACAAATTATATTAATGTCTCCTACTGTAGACAGCATTGATAATAAACAGAAAGCAAATAGAGAGTATCACAGACTTTAATATGAACTCTTCAAATTCTTCCAGGAACAAATCTGTATGTCAACAATTACTTTTCCCAAAGACTCCCAGCTAACAGGGGACTTAAAAAAAAGATTGTTAACGTTGCTGAATTTTTATTCATAACTTTGAGAGAACCTTGCAAGAACTTTGCCAAAGTTATAATGTTCTCAATGTAAAAATATTATTTAAACATCGTTCATGTTCAACTTTTTTACCTGAAACGTTTAGTTGGACTTTTAAAAGTTATACTTGTTAATTTTGAATGTTCTCATTGTAAAATCGAATGTCCTTAATGTTCGTACAACCAAGAAAAAACTCGTCATTTTGTTAGCTAGGGTTCGGGGAGAAAAATCTGGGGAAACATCCTAAAACTCAATTTTTAGACCTCTAAGCAATGAGGTCATTCACGTCTTCATTCACTTAGCAGACTGCATTGAATGTGGTTTGTTAACACAATGGTTTAAAGATGTACTGTACCAAAGAGTTAACTTATATAACTGCCTTCATTAAACGGTGTAAGAAAGTAACAGCTGACTTCAGTTGAAATGCCATGAAAATCCACTTGTGATCTATTTGGACAGCGTCAAAAGAATTCAATCCAAACACTTATGCAAGACCTCTCTCAACATCCAAAACACTGTCAGTGAGGTGATCTCATCTGGAGCGTGCCTCGCCAAAAGAGGTTATTATCTGAGGCAAAGAAAAAAACAATACTATTAATAGCCCTCTGGGACGCCATCATTTACAAATCTAGAGTGGGGAAGTCCACAGAAGGCACCCAGGATGGAAAATCAGTGAAGCAAAAACCCCTCAGTAATACAAAAGGCTGTTAGATCCTCCAGCAGACACTATGACAATTTAAGACAACAGGACCAGGTTTTTGGTAGCTGGTCAAGAAGCTGTTCAGAAGACTGTTGAAGTCAATTATTCCAGGGCTGGGAGTCTGGATCTAGTGTAAAGTATCAACCAACTAAATAATTAAATAATTGGTAAAAAGGTAGTCTCACCTGCAAATTTAAGCCAGCTTTTTGTGTGTAGTATGCCTCAGACCATGACGAGACTGTGGGTGGTAGGGTGACCAATGGAACAGTATCGAAATTGGGAGTTTGGGAGAACCAACCAACCAACCAACCAACCAACCATCAGTCCATCCATCAGTCCAACCAATCAACCATCCATCCATCAGTCCAACCAATCAACCATCCATCCATCAGTCCAACCAATCAACCATCCATTCATCAGTCCATCCATCCATCAGTCCATTCATCCACTCATCCATCCATCCATCAGTCCATTCATCCACTCATCCATCCATCCATCCATCCATCCATCCATCCATCCATCCATCCATCCATCCATCAGTCCATTCATCCACTCATCCATCCATCCATCCATCCATCCATCCATCCATCCAACATTCCAACCAAACAACCAATCAACCATCCATCCATCCAACCAACCAACCATCCATCCATTCCCCCATCCGACCTACCAACCAATCAACCAACCATCCATCCATCCATCCAACCATCCATCCATCCATCCATCCATCCATCCATCCATCCATCCATCCATCCATCCATCAGTCCATCCATCCATCCATCCATCCGACCGACCGACCGACCGACCGACCGACCGACCGACCATCCATCCATCCATCCATCCATTCCCCCATCCAACCTACCAACCAATCAACCAACCAACCGTCCATCAGTCCATCCGTCTGTCTGTCCGTCCATCCATCCACCCCCCATTTTTAACCTTTTAATTCGCTTACTTTCTCGATTGTTTGTAATCCACGTAAAATTCTGCATTTACGAGGAAGTAATGTAAAGTGTGACGAAATAAGAGGGAAATCTGCAAAAGTGGTCACAGGAGATGCATTTAAAAAGCATTTTCATACCAGGTGGAAACCAGGCCCTAGTCTTCCCCCAAGTAATACAGTTTGTACCTGAAGACTAAAAAATGGTTATTGCAAAGAAACAATTTATGAAATTCTCCGCACTATGAAAGGTAAAATTCAAGGCCTGAAATAGAACAACATCTTGAGGCCTGAAAAGTCTGTCTGGATTAAAATAAATAATACATCAAGTCCTAATGATTAATGAGGGGAAAGCTGAGGTGTTTCATCTAGAAAACGTTTGTGCACAACATGGTGGCATAATTATTTTTTAAATAATCATGAAGTCCTAGAGACCAGCAAACAGGTGAAATAATTATGAGCAAACATTGCTTTTCCTAAAACTAATCAAACGCGGGTGGATTTCCTGGATAATTTATTTTAAAAGGTAAGGATTTAAACACATATACCACCAAACAGCTCATCACAAATCACATTTTAAGTAGCACACTGAGCCAAAGCAATTTTCTCAGCACATGACAGGCCTGGCGGTACATGTCAAAGTAATGACGATGGTAATTAAAGGACGTGAGACAGGTGAGCTGAATTACTTGAAGAAGAAAGAAGTGACTGGAATTCCTCACAGGGATATGTAAAGGTTAAGGAAGTGAGCATTTCCATGCTTGTAATTTTCCAATTTGGTGATAACTGCTATCTGTGAACCTCAAATTAAGGACAATGTTTGAATAATATATTATTCCAGTAAAATCGGCTAAAACCTCAACAACAGGTTGTGAATGCCAATTCATCTCAATTCTATGCTAATGAAAAAAAAGAAGTGATTTAAGCTAAGATTCTTTAAGCTATAAGCTAAAATATTTTAGCCTTTGTCTTATTTTCTGAGACTACAACTGTTGCTCATGTAAAAGACCTTTGCCGTTCTCTTTATAAATCAGAATAATCACTGTCTGGCGTGATGGACTGTGGACACAGCTTTCTTTTTATCTCCATTGACCCATGACAAAAGAGCAAGAACGAAGGAAGATTCAGGGGTTCGTAAATGGCACAGGCATTCTGTCCAAGTCCTCAGCAACCAGCAATAATCAGGCCAAACCAATCTAGAGGTGCAGCATTTAACGGATCCTCTCTCTCTCTCTCTCTCTCTCTCTCTCTCTCTCTATGATTGCTGATAAATGCAAGGCAATTTCTTTAAACCTACAAATGTCATTAGTATTCATGCTACCAGGTAACTGCAGTTCACAACAACACACACCATATTTATCAGAGCATACTGAGTGTAAAGGTTTGTCCAAGCACAGAAAACATCATCATGTCGACAACACGATCCAAACTCTTCCAGTCTCAGCTACAACTACAGTGTTTGAGAGCGGGACAAAGTATATGTTGTTCGCAATCGCAGGCAGACAATAAAGACCATAAGCTGGCATTATGCACATTTGTTACAAACCTACAGGCAGTTCAGAATCACTTCTTTCTTTTGGGAGACAATAACTCCATTTATTGCGCTTTGATCTTTGAAACAGCAGACCTTTTACGTTCTCAAACATCTGTATTACACACTGAATGAGAGGTAATATCTAAAGAAGCTTAATAGGGACACTAAAAATAAAATGAAATTGCACCCTGAATTTTTCAGTATGCATGTATACATTAACCTGGTCCTACCAGACTCTCATATATTTCATTTGTACAGAGAGTCTGGCCATTGACAAGCGTTAACTTCCTTAAAGGGGGGTACTCTGTTGAAGTTTAAAACTATTGGATCTGCCCGGAGCCACTCTGGATCTGCCATAACCAATCGCTAACGTTTGGTCGTAACGAAACTACAACTCAAACTAGCGCACGACCTCAGCGTCATCGTTCTCAGCCACTCTCTCTGTTTGCGGATTGGACCGATAAACATTGGCCGGTGAAAACCCAAGAATACACCGCAAACCCAGACGACGTACTGAAGAAAAATGAAAATCGAGCGGAAGTACGTAGAAGCCAGGCTATGTATACATTGTCTCTAGCACACAAAGCTCTACTCACCAGAGGGGGCGCTGTCACAGTCATGAATGTTACACTTCTTTGTGTTCTTTGGTCGAGGTTCATGATCACAATCCACATGCTCATTTTCATCCTCAAGCTCGGCCTTAGTGTTGACACATTTGACCAATCGGTGGTGAACGCCTCCTCCGCAGGACACCGAGCACTGCCAATGCACAATAGACAAGTAAACACCCAGTACGGTTTCAACAATCCACCCATTCTGGGCCAACTGGCCTTTAATAATCTTCCATCAGATGGCTCTGATCAACAACCTAATGCAAAGGGTTCACAACCTTTGATTGTCTTTAAAGGGGTCATATCCTATAATTTTCATTCCGTTTTCAGTAGACGTGTTTACATGTGACTAATTTTCATCAATCAGAATGAATCCAATCCAAAGTTTCTGAAACCTCTGTTTACCTATTTACCTAAGTTTATCTATTACTCTAACTTGCAGATACCCACACTTGTGTTCATGTGTGATGCATTTGACTTTACTGATTGTCCAATTATGTTACTTCTTACAGTTAAGTTTGACATTCTGCACACACTGTGAATAGTCCATTACATATCTTTATCTTTGAATATCTGAAAAGAAAAAACGAATGAGAGAAAATTACAAATGAATCAATCTTTAATTTTCTTCCACTATTTGGGACTTTTTCAGAAATTGCCACAACAGAAAAAAAAAACATTAATCTGTAACTTTCAAAGAAATGTTTACTTGTCAATCTTTTTTTATTTATTATTTATAATACATAATAAATATGCTGGCCAAAGCTTGTAACAAGGTTTGTTCTCACTTTCTTCTTCTTTGCTGTCTTCTGGTTTTATGGTGTAGGCTATTGTTCGCTCACTGTTCTGCGCTTATGTAACCAAACAGATGTTCTTGGTTTTAATGTTTTTCAATAAAAAAAATCTGAGATTCTGAACAGAACCCAGCAAATGGTGTCCCTCTAATTCTGATTATGTGGGCTATTTGGTTCACACCTTTAGATGCATCAATTGTTATCTAGTGCAGAGACACACTGTTAAACCGGATGACTTGCTTCCTCAATAGATTTATGACACTCACCTGACCCCAGGATCCAGTAATCCACTGGTTGCATGGATGGATGTTGCAAGTCTGGATGTAGCTGGGCTGCCCGTCGTCATCACATTTCCCAGTTTCAGGGCAAGTGACCAGCCTCTGTTGCTCCCCAACTCCACACAGCTCTGAACACTGTAGACATAGATATTGGACACACAGAGATGAAGAGAGTAGAGTGAAGATCAGGAAACAGACGCAAAGACTAAGGACAGCTACAGAACGCGAAACCTCTTTACCTGCCCCCAAGAGGAGGTGTACCAATCTAAACAGTTGTGGATGTTACAGGGAATTCGGACAGGAGGTCTAGGGGAGGTGGCCTGGCAATGAAACGGCCTCAGCAACCTTTGATCTCGTGTGTCGTAACACTGAATCTCTCGAACCTTCACTCCTACACCACAGTTTTTCGAGCACTGCCAAAATAGAAATCAGGGGTAGAAACTTCCATTGTTTTATCAGTCACTGGAAATTCATTGATTTTATTATGTTTGGCTGGATGCATGTAGACTTACTTTACTCCACTCTCCAATCTTCCATGCAGAGCAGGGTCGAAGGTAGCAGCGGCGCGCTGGCACTGGCCTAGTAGCTAAATCACAGTCTGAATCTTCACCAGTGCTGCAGGACACTGATCTCCAGATGGCACCAAGCCCACAACTTGTGGAGCACTACCAAACAAAATCATTTGTAATATCGGTTGACACTGAAACAGGCATGCAACCCTGCTTAAAGTAATTTATCCAAGGCCCATTCCTGGATCAACATTTTTATTAACTACCTAATCACTACCTAAAATAAAATTTAGAGTTACTTTTATGGGCTTCAACATCATTCTTATTAATATAACATCCCCTTGATTTTTAGGTTATGCAACCTGGCGTATACATACACACTAGCTATGTTTCCATCCAAAGTTATGAATTTAACCTGCACACACAATTGGACGATCACATAAAACATTTGCAGTTTCCAACCCAGTTTCTCACTTAAAGAGAACAAAATCGTAACTTCCTGATAAACTGCCGCCAATTATAAGAAAATACAATAAATGACTTGTGCCTCAGAACATGCAGACGAAGCGCAATAAACGCGGTCATGTTATCTTGCTTCCAGAGGTAGATGCCTGTTGTGTGAGAAAGTTCTGGGAGGGAATTATACTGAACACTTTGACAACAGACTTCGGCTCAGGCATTTCAAAATCACCAAAGTAACATTTCAGATGTTGTGTAACGAGATCGGTCTGCTGGTTAGTCCAGTTATACAGTCTCATTGTGCAAAGTCACAAGACATTTATTAATACGCATCAAGGAATTTATTCGGTAAATGTGTTTCCACTATAGTTTATGCTCATGTCTTCTTATTGGATAAAAAAGTATTTTTATACACATTTTTAGAATTTATGCACATCGTGGCATTTGTATCCAGCGTTTTTTTTTAATGCAATAGCCTAAAATTCACATAAAAATGGGTGGATGGAAACATGGCTATGGTCTGACTTTAAGGATGGATAGCTGTACCACTTGATCCTTTATATCCATTTTGGTGCTAAAATAACATGAAAAATCTCATTACCTGAAAGACAAGGTTATGTTTGTTTTGAAACCGAAAGCTGTGGTATAATTCAAGGACTTTTATCATGGTGGACGACTGCTGTTTCTCAGCCCATGCTGATTTCATATCTAGAGAATGTGAGGAATGCATAATTAATACTTACAGCACTCCAGTTGCCTTTTTTCCAGTGTGCAGGAGAGGCCGATGGGGATAGGGAAGACATGACCAGCCCAGTGGGCATCATAGGGCTAGAAGAATGCACTGAATGCACAATGCTAATGCCCTGAGATGGCTGCTCAGTAGGAGAAGAGAGAGTCGGGTTCAGCCCAGTAGGTCTAAATGTTTGGGAAATAATAATCTCATTATCATCAATCTCTGTCCATTGAGGTAAGGGGATCGGAGTTCCCCAAGGCTCTATTCTAGGCCCGTTTGTCTTAGTTGTTGCAATGGTTCCTAAATACCAACTGTGAGGTTCTGCTGCAATTGTAGTGTCAGGAATCTCAGTCGGGGTGAAGAGTGGGGGCTCAAAGTCACTTTCCGTTTCTGTAGGAGGTAGAGCTGTTGTTCCAGCTGCTGAGGTCATGCTACTGTAATGTTTGGCTGGGATAGAGGAAGTTAGAGAAGGAACAGACTCTTGAGAAAGGCTATCTGAGGTCGTAGTAAACTCTCTTACAGTGGGCCATGGTTCACTAGCCTTCGTTTTAGTTGTTGGGTCAGTAAAAACTTGATATTTTGCTAAATCATCGCTGGAAGCACTGCTTAGAAGATCCATTGGGTGAGAAGTTGCACTCATTGAGACTGTCGGTGAGGTCGTAATCCATTGTAATTGAGTAGTGGGATTATAAACATGTCTGTTCTCATAAATTTCATACTTAAACACATAATCTAAAGGAGGTTCATAATTTTGAGTGCCATGCTGAGGTTTAAAGCTTTCCCAGTCACTTTCACCCACAGGAACATCTTCACCAAACTCCCCTTCATTCTCATCTTCAGTTACTGGCATTTTGGTATTGCCTTGGTTTTCGTCGTAGTTATTTGAATTTCCATTCAAAGTTACATGTGTTTCAGGAGTTAAAAAGATGTTTGGCACAGTTTCATATGATAATGTGTGCTTGTCCTGAGGGGACACATCTGCAGTGGATGGAGGTTTCCTTGTAATGCTGATGTCCTGACTCAAGCCAAAATCAAAGTCTGATGCCTTCAATTTGTTAAATAACCTGGTAGCTACAGAGGATGGTTCAGTTGTTGTAATGACAGGCAGAAAATAGTCCTCAGCAAATAGCTCATCGTTATTTTCATCCAGTACGTCTTTCTTTTGAGGCCCATGAGCTTCAGTACCCTTGTTTGTAATGCTGTCAAAGCGAATAGTGGTGGGACTGTATTGGTTTGCAGTGGTGGATGGTGAAGAGGTAGTTACGGGGACATCTGTCCCTGCCAGATAAACGTCTCCATGTTTTATTCCTGAGTTATCCAACATATCATTTTCATCTTTAATAAGGTCATACGATAGATCCTCATGGAATTTTATAAAATTATAGTCATAGTAAAAATCATCAACTTGAAGATTTTTGACAATAGAATTTTCAGAGGACTTTTCAATATGACTGTAATGTGAGAAATCATCTTCTATAATGTCATTGAGGTCAACATTGCCCCTGGGCTGATTTAGAGTAAGACTGTCATGAGGTATAGCTTTTATCTCATTGAACAATTCTTTGCTGGACGCTCCACTTCCTGACCAGTCGTTGCCAAAGTTGTCCGAGTTTATGGGGCAGTCCTTAGCATAGCATGGCATGGTTGAATTAGGCTTGGCTTTCGGATCACAGTCTACACCAGTATTCCAGCTGCAGTTCACGTCACGTATGTGGAAACCAGCTGCACAGCTCACTGAGCACTGAGGAAGAAACAGACAGTAAGAGCGGTCAAGGTCAGAACACGGTCTCGATTTAAAAATAAAAATGTAAATAGCAATTGAGACCGCTCTGTATATCAATGAGTCATAAAAGACTCGCCTTTGTGCAGTTTTATCCCATGAAACAAAATCTGAAGCTCGTCATATGAGAAAGTAGGGAGTAGTCATAAAGCATGTATAGTATTTGTAGTATTGACAGCATTATTGTGAAGATTAATGTTCCCCTCAGTTAAAATAATGTGATGAAGTAGTACTGTGGTATAGAGATAGTTCCATAGCATATGAAACAAATGATACTTGTTACAGTCAAATCTACTCGCTTTTCTCAAATTGTATTTATAGTTTGGTTCAAACCTTAATTTTTGATTTAATATTAATCAGAAATTATATATATATAATTTCTGATTAATGCACAGATCATATCATATATATATTAGTGCTGGGCAATGATTAATCCAAAATAAAAGTTTGTGTTTACATAATATATGTGTGTGTACTGTGTATAATTGTTTTGTATATATAAACACACCCATATGCATGTAAATATTTAAGAAAAATTTGTTATTTATATATAAAATATTAATATTTATATATAATATCAATTATGTATAAATATATATATATACAGTATATACATGCAAATATTTCTTAAATATATACATAATCGTTGCCCAGCACTAATACATATATAGTGCTGCTATAATGCTACAAGGGTGCGCAGACAATCTCAGTAAAACTTTCTTCACAAATCATTCTGCACTCTTTAAGAATATCATAACCACATTTCAATCATGACAACTCTCAGAGTGTTTGGCATGGTAATGGATATGACAATGTTGATATGTTTCGGTCTTGGCGGAATAGATCTGCTACGCTTTTGCTGTTATTACAGTATTTTCCGGACTATAAGTCGCATTTATTTCAAAATTTATTTCACAAAAGCCAAGACCAAGAACAGACATTTAATCTGGGAAGGAAAGTTATTCAGCTGCACAAAAGCACACAGAACAACAGGCTGAATAGGTGTCCGGTATGTTAACGTAACACATTAACAGTTATTCAGCGACACAATAGCATAAAGAACATTTACCTGGGAGGCTGAATAAATTAACATAAACCAGCGAGTCCAACAAGTTACCGGTAAGCAAGTTCACCAAGCTCCCGGTCTCATTCCTCATCACTGAATCCATTGAGTTCTTCCTCAGTGTCGCTTCTGAACAACTCCACTAACTAGAGCGCCCTCTCGCGGCTGTAGACGGTAATGTTTTCTCTTGGTTCATCTCAGTCAGTATGAATTAATTTTGATATATAAGTCGCACCTGACTATAAGTCGCAGGACCAGCCAAACTATGAAAAAAAAACGTATAGTCCGGAAAATACGGTACTGCTGCTATAGAGCAAGTACGAGACTTGCTCCTGCCAATACACACTCGACACGCTGCTGTGAGCAAGTAAGACATGCTGCTGCTGTACAATATAGTGTACATGAATTACCCGTAGCAGATCTATACAGGTGGAGCTGGGGAAGGTGGAGGGTTTCTGAAAGCGCGCTGTAACTGCTACAGCAAATGCTGGCCAATATTTGAAGGTTGAGCAGCGAGCTCATTGGCTACTGAAACAGCAGGACCAATCAGCTGTGCCATATAGAGAATGATGTGATTGAGATATAACTCGCCTGCGCCATCTAGAGTTTCATGACTTTGTACGTATAAAGCCGGCTCACCTCTGACCAGCTTCCAGTAGTCCAGTCAGCAGGACAGGACACGCGTGTGTTGCACGGGACAATTGACTCAGGCTTAGGTAAGTGTTGACATTCAGTGGGCTGAAGCGCTCGTTGCTCATCCAGCCCCAGGCTCCGAATACACAACACTGTTCTCTTCCTAAGCCCCATGTCCCCGCAGCTAGATGAGCACTTCTGCCAGTCTCCAGCCCACCACCTGATGACACAGAAACATCACAGGAATTTACTGCAATCTTACTGCACTTAAAAGCCATCAAGTGTTCAGCAGTAAAACTCACATGGCTGGACACGAGCCCTTATTACAGGTAGTTTGCTTGTCATCAGGTCTAGTAGACTGATCACAGTAATGCTCCTCAACGATCCCAGATGTTCTCTCCACACAGTGTACAACTTGCCTCTGCACACCTGAAAACAAGAGGAGCCGTTGTTTAGGAAAAGGTATGTTTGCTAATGCACACAAGTATGCACTCGACATGCGGCAATCATGGAAATTGGCAAATTACAGAATTTTCTGGCATTTTCACAGAGCCTGACTTTCTTCATTGGGGAAAAAAACACACAGATCAAATGAATAAATAAGCACACTGCCCAAAATAAACAAGCCCAAAATTTATGACAAAAATTTAAATACAGTTTATTAATTGGATCACTTATTATGGTTTTATTAGTTAATACATTAACCAACATGAACTTGCAATGAACAATATATTCGGTAACACTTTCTTTTTTTTACTTTTGTATTTTGACGGATACAAACTTCGATCCTAAAAATGGATTAGTAAATGTTGAAATTCACATGAACTAAGATGAATAAATACAGTATTGTTCATTGTTATCTCATGTTAACTAACTAATGATACCCAATTTTCATACAAGTTTGTTAGTTTCATATATTTACTTTCCATGATCAATTAGCCAATAGGGGAAAACATTATTATCATCATATTATTATAAAAATATGATCAAATTAGGGGAAAAATGCCAATAAAATGTAGTGTTAGTGGCATTTCACTCTCTCTTCTGCTTATCTGTTTGTGAAATGCCACCAACACTAAATTAAAAAAATTGCCTGCATTATAAGAGAGAATGGCATTTAGAGAGAGGCATTTTCTTTATTAATAATTCAGTTTGCCTTTACGAACACGAGCACCAGCCTATAATCTTTCTGTGGTTTGAACATTTTCTGATCATCTTATTTTCCTCTGGGAATGAATTTGATCTATTTGAATATGAGAAAAAATCTTGAACTCTGATATTCTGTAGTTTGAAACCAGACATGGCAGCAAATTCATGGCCTCGGATATTATATTTACCACCTTCACTTCTCTATTACTATTCTACCTGAGGAATTGAATTGACTCCAAAAGGAGGAGGGATCGCTCTTCATGTGTCCTCTCCTCATCCTCAGGCTGGTCTCGACCTTTATTTGACCGCTTTGAGAAGCAAAGTTTCCAATCGAGAGATGAAGGGACACACAGTCCTTGACAGGTGTTTGAAGAATGTTATCAGATGAACCCTCAAACAGATGGGCTAAAGGGCCCCGGGGCCCATGTGTCAGGTTGCATTGATTGGTGTGACCCCCCAAAAGACACAGTGTCACAAATGACCTAATCTCCATGTATATTGTATATAGTCCTATGTTCAATGTTTAACTCAAGATACTTATGTTTTATTGTCATCAGAATCCCACATTAGGGCTGTTGATTTAACAAGTTAATTTGGTCGATTAATTATGGAAAAAAACCCTGATAATCCTTCAGTTTGGAAGGGCCTTTACACTGCATACAGTTTAGTTACGAACAAGACACATTTTCAAGATATGGGGCCAAAAAATGCTCCATATGGGTTTTTGTCTCATGTATATCAAATGCATTATTACACTCTAAAAAATGCTGGGTTGTTTTAACCCAATTTTGGGTCAAATATGGTCAAACCCAAATGTTGGGTTTAAAATGGAATTATAAAATGTAACCCAACGGCTGAGTTTGTCCATATTTGACCCAAAGTTGGGTTAAAACAACCCAGCATTTTTTAGAGTGTAGAAAAACTGGCGACTGAAACCATTTCATACACTATCTGTCTTTAAATCATTTGGGAGTAAATTCTCTGCCAAAATTGATGTACGATTAATTCAGTTAATAATCGGCACATTGTGTAATTAATTAGATTAAAAGGAGTGTTATCTTGCAATTCTTTCAGTTGCACAATGGAAGCAATACACAGGATGACTTTGCCCACACACACACACATATTTAATAGTTTACTATCTTATACTCTCGCGTAGACAGACCTTCAGACTGACAACGGCCCGTGTGTGTGACGTCTGAGGCTGAGACTAACTCTGAAGTCACTACAGTTCATAATATTGATTTTTAAAATTTGAACATGTTAAATACATTGTTCAACTCATTTTAAAACATTATTTGATGTACTGGGAACCCTTCATTTGAGTTTGGACCGACAAAGCTTTACTTCTGCTGTTATGCTATAGAATAATTGATTTACCTGCTGTGCCAGACCAATTAAATGATGACATTTGTTTGAGCCCTTCAGTCAAATTAAAGATGAACAGCGGTTAATTGCATCTAAAAATGATCATATTCACTCTAACTCTCCAGAACTATTGAGAATGATGCTCTTGGGGTAGATATGGACACATTTTTTCTAGTATTCTACTTCATTTGCATATTTTATTACAAATAACATTACAAATTAATGTTAAGTAAAAAACTATTTGTGCTTTTAACAGAGCCACCTGTTGATGGCCAAAAGCTAAATATAAAATACATAAATTTTAGTGCAAAGAACACATTTAGCTAAAGACAAACAAATGGCATTTCATTGAAAACTATCCACTGATCATAATCAACAATAATCAATAAAATGTACTTTAATTTCAAGAGGAGTCACTTGAGTAAAGTATTAAAATATACAGCAGCAGTGCACTGACTTTAAAGGGGTCATGACAGAAGAAATTGAATTTGCCTTGATCTTTTGACATATAAGAGGTCTTTGACCTTAAAAAAAACATTAAAAACATCCTGTAAGTTTCATAGCTTAAAATGTTCTTCTCATTAAAAAAAATATTTATTTAATCAAGCTCCAAAAATGGCTAATTTTGATATTACGGGATCTGTGACATCGCACAGGTAAATATATTTGCATATGCCCGCCCCCAGAGCAAGACATCAACCAATAGTTTTACATCATGAATGCACTATAGGCTCCGCCCCCTGGCATTCAGTCGCTTAATGGCAGACATTTGCCTACACTGACAAATACAAGAAGCCATTATAATGACTGACGCTGTCTACACTGATACAGTATATAGATGTGCGTTCAGTTTCTGACTACCGTACTCCACACGCTTACAGTAATAATGCTTTATCTGTAAATTACAGTATTATTTGGATAATGTTTTCAATAGCGAGTGGGTGTTGATACTGTTCCCTAGGCAATAATGTTAGCCAATCATAACAGAGGCTGTTTACCGACAGCCTTAAAGGAGCCGCGTCCTAAAAACAGATAATTTCAGGGTAAGAATGAAGGATGAAAATAATAATTTTCTGCATATTTGTTTTTTTTTACTGTGCAATAAACTTTATTAACATCATAAGTGAATCTCAAAGAACATTTTAAAATAATAAGAATATTAATAATATGTCGTATATATTAATATATACGTCCATGTCATTACCCCTTTAAGAAACTCTATCAGAGACACTGTCTAACTTAGTTTACAGGTTTCTGCAACCTCACGTATACAAGGGATGAGATATTCAGTCTAATAATGCAAATTATTGTGCATTTTACTTCCTAATTTTCCACCAAAACACCTCAGTACCCGAACCTCTTTCTATTAGCAAAACTAAATGAAATGATTACCACATAAATGTGTTATTTGCGATTCGTTCAGCTTCATAACTACCAGCTTCTCTAAATAATTTCTAGCAACGCTGTCATTATCACAGCCTGTTGACAACAAAACCCCTCCACTTGCTTGTACTTTTCTATCTCTAAATGAAAAGAGTTGTACATAAAACTTGAATCCCTGGTTTTATCCGTATGAATACATAATTTAAACGATACATTTGCCAAAAAAGCTCTGCTTCCCACAGAGTGCAATTGCATGCAAATCCTTAAGCCTGTGATTTCAGCCTTGTCAAAAATGTGAAACTGTTTCAGATGAAATATTGGCCTCTGAGATACAAAGAAACTAAATATGCAGCAAAATTAGAAGTAGTAGTTGTTCTTTTTAGTCTTTCTTACATAAGCAGTGATGGTCACATATGAGGAATGAGGAAAATATTTGTGTAAAAATTCTCAGGATGTTTATCATTATTACACTTTGATTATCATATAGCAACATTTTTCAGAGTATGAACGACACTTCAAATGTACTTTCAAGACAGTATTTCTTCCTGCATGGCTCCTAATTACATTCATAACAACAGCGGCAGAATTTAAAAGGCTTTCAACATCATTAACTGGAAATGCTTAGCAGATTAACCCGCCAGCGGACCAAAAAACTACCCAGCTGTGATCCCTGGGTCAAGTTAGACACACTTTAAAAACCATTAAACCTTCTCTGAATTCTTGATTAGAGAACAACAAGTCTAAAGACCCCAATTTGTTGCTGAAAATCATGAAAGGCCATAATTTGTCTTAAAATATGGGAACATTCAGTGATTTTTATTTAAATGTGCTTTTGTCACCTTTTTTTTTTTTACAAGCTCTTCTTGATTATATGTCCCATTGTCTGGTTTTATAGACAATAGACAATAAAAAGAAAATGTTCATGTTCAACAACAAAGAAACAAAGTGTTATAACCAGCGATCAATATTTATCACAGCCAGTATTCACACGTGTCCTATAGTGTGTCCAGGAACAGCGGCATCCCAATGAAAGTAAAAAATATGCATGAAATCAATCAGAGCCAATAGAGTATATTTAATGTTTATCATAGAGATATGTTGAGCAGGATTTTTAACTAATGATGTTTAACTGTCATTGGAATCCAATTGGAACCTAAACTTACGACAAAATCCCTCTTTCCCTCTTATCCAGCAGCCATATCACCCTGTAGCCCAAGACCGGTTGCCCACTGAAGCTTAGGCCACACTACTGCGTTTTCGTTTAGAAACGGAGACCTTTTCCTACGTTTGCACCTCCCGTCCAGTCTACAATGGCAAAAATGAAGATCTAAAACGGAGAAGTTTAGAAACGCTGCCGACCCCGTTTTGCGTTTTAGTGAAGACGGTCAAAACGGAGGACATTAGAAACGATGACGCAGAGGCTCACGCTCGGCTCTATGATTGGGTGTCATCAGTCATGGCGTATCCTTCCCTGATTCGTCAGCCACCCATCACATGACCCGTCCCCGGGAAGAAAACACACAAAACCAGCCTGGACTACGTAACGTTAGTGACTGCAACATGGATAGCGAATTACAAGCATTACTGACGTTGATGTCTTTGCTAGCAGCTGTTGTGCAAGTAAATTCTGCATTTTACAATGCTATCACTGCCGACATGCGCCTGTTTACACCGGCACACGCATGCCCAGTGTTGGTGAATGGTCAATTGATCCTGCGTTTTCAGTCGTTTTAATGTGGACTGAGATCAATTATAATACGCAGCTAAAACGCTGGTGTGGACGGAGATCGTATTCGTTTTAATTATCCGTTTCTAAACTAAAACGCAGTAGTGTGGATGAGGCCTAAGCGGGGCTGAGCCTGGTCAGTACCTGGATGGGAGACTCCTGGGAAAACCGGGTTGCTGCTGGTAGAGGTGTTAGTGAGGCCAGCAGGGGGCGCTCACCCTGTGGTCTGTGTGGGTCATAACCCCCCAATATAGTGATGGGGATAGAGCACCGTCCTTCGGATGAGACGTTAAACCGAGGTCCTGACTCTCTGTGGTCATAAAAAATCCCATATGTCCTTCAGAAAAAGAGTAGGGGTGTAACCCCGGCATCCTGGCCAAAATATGCCCAGTGGCCTCTGTCCATCATGGCCTCCTAATCATCCTCCTATATACACTGATTGGCTTCATCACTGTCTCCTCTCCACCAGTAAGCTGGTGTGTGGTGGGCGTTCTGGCTAACCCATAAAATCTACATGAGGAACTTTTTCACCCTCACACAAAACTCCCTCGTGTTGATTGAAATGACTGGATTTCACTACAGTAAATGTGACCGCATCTTACAAGACCATATTATACCATTATTGCAGCCTTATTTGTAATATATTGAAGCTTGCTTGAGCTGGGATACTTTCACAACATTATATTTGAGCATCAGCTTGTCCAAAGTCTGCTTTCTATAAAGTTTAATTCGGGACAGTTCGCTGTCTGTCTACAATTATTGAGAAAGCAATATGTGCCAGAGAGCTAATTTACAGCCGAAACCGAGAGCCAGACTGAGCAACAGATCATCTCAACTATTTTCTGCACTTTTTAGTATAATATGAAACTGTAACATGGTAAGTAAATACACATAGTGTGGTGAAGCAGATCCGTCAGAATTGGCTCAACTTGTGCATGGGCGTAAGTTAAAAGTGAAAGCGTCCAACAAGACGACTCCTCACCAGTTCCACATGTGGCGCTGCACTCCGTCCAACTCCCATAAATCCACTGGAAATAAGAGACAGCAGTGCCGTTGTTGGACTCGACAAGAGTGTCTCTGCTTATGGTGTACTCGTACCTCACCCCAGGATTCGACTCCTGAAAAAGCAGCTGGAGAACATTGAGGGCAGATTAGAGGAAATCTTGACACAAGAACACACAAATCATTAGCCTAGAAATCTAGACGCACCCTAGCGGCAGCAAAATGTATTGGGCAGTCTAGCAACTCTCCATAGACCTTCTAGCTGCAAAAACCTAAATTGGGTCAGGCCAATCACGTCGTGTATAGAGTAGGCGGGGGCGGGCTTAACATATGACGACAGAGTTGCGACGGCTGCCACTTGAAAACAAAGAATGGCAGCTGTGGATGGAGAACAGCGGTCTTTCGAATCGGCTTTGGCCGCGACTCTGGAGGACTTGGAGTTAAGTTTTTCTTTAAGAAAAAAGCAAAGAACGGCACTGAAGTCATTCTTAAAAAAGGAAGAAGTGTTCAGAGTTTTTCAGGACTGGATCTTTGCCGCTCTGACTACGTCACCTTCTTCGTTGCTCTGGTTGGTTGTAGCGCTATCCTATTGAGTGCAGAGGGAATTCGAGAGACAACCGTTTATCCCGCCGCTCGGATTGAGCCGCGTCTATGGAGAGTTGCCAGACTAAACATCTTGATGTAAGTCTGGCTTGCCAGGCTAAAGGCCATTGCACACTGAGTCCGAAATTCGCATCCGAAATTTTCGCACATTAAAAAAAATAAATACGACCTAACGTTATGTCAATCACGCTTGCACACTGCCTCCGAAACTTTCGTCCGTCATAAAAAAAAACCCAAACGGGTTCAATTTTCAGCGTTTTTCGCATCCGTAACAAGCCGTTTGAATGGTGCTTTGACAATTCAGAGCCACCGAATCACGAATACGAAAAAACGCATAAAAAAAAAAAAAACTCAGTTTGCAATGGCTTTAACAAATCATGTGAAAAACACACAAATCTCAGACCTACAATCTAGGACAATGCCCATACAATCTCACACACACACACACACACACACACTTTACGATTCTATGATAATGTATTGTCTGTCCGTCTGTCGGAGTATAGTACACTTTTTGAAAGTATGCAATATCAGATATAGCATCTTTGGCACGTTTATCACAATTTAAATAGGTCCAATTGCAATATCGTGACACATAGCTGCTTACCGAATCATGATTGTATGAATTTACTGTGAGGCAGTTGCCAGTCCTAATGTAAAGTTGAGACCAGAGACAGTTGTTTAAAATATTTGATGTGAAATGTTATTAATTTAAGTGGTGCAAGATTTTTTTCTCAACATATGAACAGACATGTAATTTAGGGTGTGTTCACACTTGGCATGTTTGGTTGGTGCGATTGCGGTTCATTTGAATGAGTGTGAACGCTGCCATCTGAACCCTGGTGCGCAACAAACAAGTGGATCTTATTTACTTCAAGGTCTTGATAAATTGTGGCACTTCTTTGTGGTTTAGAATCCAGTATTTAATAAAGAACTCTGTCTCGTCTTCGGTCTAAACATACAGCATCTTCTTTAAAGAATGATTGACTTTTACGTACGTCAGGTGACCTGTAAAAAAATAGTTTTGTGAAATATTCCTTTTTCGAATTGCCTAAAAAACTACCTTATGCGAGCGTAAAAACTTTTTTGCAATCAATGGCGAGTTATTGCGAAATTGACATGTTTCCAGTGGGCGTATTTTCAATTTCAATTTGCACAATTTGAAGGGTAATGGAAACGCGGCTACAGTTCGGTACAAGCGTCAGAACCTTGTCTCATCGCAGCAGATCTTCATTTGTGTGTGACGGAGGGATTCCTGCCGCTGTTTTGACTCAGTTACACATATTATAAGCTCTTCAAGAGTTCTCAGCTGGTAAAAATACCATCACATGTACACATTCACACTTAGTCCAGCTGTGTGCTGTGTATTTTGGATGTTTGGTAAGTTCCATTGAAAAATTTACGTCAAAAAAGCATTTTTTGTTTTGTTTTGTTTTGTATCTTTAGGTAGACAGTATGTGAATGCTAAGCGAACCAGGACTTTTTTTGCTTTGAAAGAACCAAGACAACCAGTGTGAACACACTGAGACAGCAGGAGAGTAAAACAGAAAAATGTGAGGTTGTAAGCTACTCTCAGCCACATGGGATTTAAAAATGTGGATAGTGATGAGAGGACTTTACTATGATCCAGATTTCATTTGTCTGCCTCCTGCTGCTGTAGACGTCCCTCTTTCCCAGCCGCGCAAAGGCTTCGAGCCAAAGGCCTCAAATCACTCAGTGGGAGGAAGTCCTTTATCTAGATCGCCCCAGACATACTAGCCTAAATCCCTCATAAACGGTGTCCTCACTTTAAAGGCACTACAACATTAAAAAACAATGCTCATTTTCTATTAATAATCAAACTCTGTCTGCTGATTAATATGGGAATAAGCCTTTTATGCAATAAGTTCAATCATCAGTCCACTAAATTGTCAAATATATTTAGCTTTTTAAACAAGGACAGGAATGAAATCATATATTTATATTTTGTTATTGAAAAAGATCACAAAGCTACTTCCCGCTGAGTTGAATTTGATGCAAATCCATTGATTTCACTTTGCCAGTCAGATAAAACCTTTCTGTTGTCTCAGTTCAAATAAAGTAGACAACATTTGAAGTAGATCAAAAACTTTCATCAAAGTTGTCCTAAGACAAGAACGGGTATTGTTCAAAATGAATGTATAACTTTGATGAGAGGTACATGGATATACAATGAACTACGCATTTATAAAAAAAAAAAAAAAAATCGATAGCACTTTATTTTACAGTCCTGTTCCCCATGTACATACTATGTACTCCTGATCGTAATTGCAATAACTGGGTAATAACTACCGGTAAGTACTAACCCTGAACGTACTAAACCTAACCTTAACACATGTAGTTACATTATATGTCCCAGTACTTTCTTAGGTGAGAAAGCTGTAAGTGCACATACTGTAAAATAAAGTACAACCAAAAAACAACAACAATAATAACTGAATAATAAAAATGTCTTTCCATAAGCAGATAAGGCTCTATGTTTGGAGAAATTTGCAGTTGTCTGTTTATGAAGCTGTAAATGTTTCCCTGGATAATACAGTCTGTTCTCTTTATCGTATAAGTACACTGTAAAAAAAAATTACATCCCCAAGTCAAAATTTTCTAGTGACTGATAACATCTAAATTTTTCAATTAGTCTGACATATTATTTCTCATTGAGACAATTTTAACAGACTATTGCAACAATTAATTCAATTTATTTTACAGAATTTCACTTGGGCCAATTTAAAAATGTAGATGTGACCAGTCACTAGAATATTTTGACTTGGAGAGGTTACATTTTTTTTTACAGTGTAGTTGTTTCTATAGCTTTCCATGCCATGCAAACAAATGTGAGATTTTAAACTATGTCTAGGCCTCTATTTAAACTCTAAACCACATTTCCGGCATCAATTCACGACACTGTGACCTAGTTTAGCAGAGCACTTTAGCAGGTGCTTCTGAAACCAAAACCCCCAAACATGACATAATAGATTGTGCTCAGATGCATGGAAGTTAGTACCTGAATCCACACCGGCTCCATGGTCGGTCCGGGGGAAGATATGTTTTCCAGCTGCCCGGTCCTTTCGTAAGTGAATACTGTTCCTGCTGCCTTATACTCGCCATTCCATTGGATCGTCCAGCCACCGTTCAGGAAATATTTATCGGGGTCGTTACTGCGTAATGCCAAGTAGTTCTCAGCCTCTGCGACTTCCTCAATACGGATGTCCCGAGCTCCTTCCGGGATAAGGCCTATGTCTACATAGCCTGAAAAAAAAAAAAAAAAAAAAAAAAATCAGCTTATTCAAATAAATGAAGCACAAAGAAAACAAATGTGTAATGTTATATTTATGACATGAATGCTACTTTCAGTAAAATATAAACAGAAACTCATGTTACAAACCGAGCCCTTCGCTGTCCTCAAAGGTCTTTCTCACTGTCTCGCATGTAGATCCATTTCCATGGCAAACCCCACATTGATCCTCAACGGCATCCGAGTCGATTTCATAATCACAGCCTATGTACTGTGACACGATCATAGAAAAGATAAAAAAAAAAAAACGTAATTTTAACAAGTGCATCCTCCATGCTGTTTGTTAAAGCAAGAATCTTTTTCCCCTTCGATTTCCTAAAACCGTTATAATGATTGGGTGTTCTGAGTGGTTGCCAGGGTGTTGCTAGGCGGTTGTTAGGTTATTCTGGATGGTACGATTCTGGAAAAATTAAGAATCACGATTTTTTTCTTTAAAATAGAGATCACGATTCTAAACTGGCAACAAAACAAAATAACATGTAATTTACTAGAGGTTCTGACAAAATGTTGATTGCTGAAGTTTATTTAAAATGTTTAATTAATTAATAATTATGACGCGTGAGCGTCAAGCAGGAGCGTCGCGGGAGCAGAAGTGAAGCAGGGTTTCGGCGCCGAGTCTATTTTTGCTGCGCTGCTCACGCTCAATTAAAGTGAAAGCACACTTTTGATGGACAAAATAAATATGATTTCACAAAAAGTGCCTAAAATGCACAGATTTTGCATGTCTGTTTTAACAAGAACTGGAGTAGCTATATGTCAGAAAAGAAAATGAAGACTCAAGTTTAAATGGGTAAATTTTCTATAAATATTTTTGTCTTAATTATTCAGTTTGGTTAAAAGTATATGGTGATTTATAAATAAATAAAAATAGAAAATAAATATTTGTGTGTGCTTTAAAGTGGTTTGAAAAAATGAAATCGGGATCGGCTAAAATCTGTATCGGCGGGTCAAACTCAATGAGCAATCGGTGCATCTCTATAATCTCTCTGATTGGCCGGTAACAATTTTATTTATTTATTTCTACATTTGCCGTAGTGTTGTCGATGGGTTCAATAACACATCCTGCAAAAGGGGGGCCTTGGCCAGAACCTAGTGGTATTTGGGGGGCCTTGTCATGGTAAAGTTTGGGAACCCCTGGTCTAGTGAAACATATGTTTGTAGTCTGCTAAATATTTAAATGTATATTGTGAGAAAGAGCTGTAACACAAACAAGCTTCCTCTTCTGTGTTCAGCAAAACCATGCATCCATTTCAGCCTGGGGTCGTACAAGGACTTTTATTTGTGGCTCTTGTGTTATATAATTTCACAGTTGACAGATACTCAAGCTGACAGACTGTCAATGGCTTGCAATGAAAATGACAGGTAGAAATTTACAAGGACAGTCTGAGACTGAGCAAAGAGGTCAAAGCCATTACCAACCTTGCAAATGCCGTTCACGCATATGTCACGGCTCCGACTGCCCTCATAGCACTGCGTCCCGTCCACGACCGTGTCCAGCATCCGCTCCGAGAAGTGCTCGTTCACGGGTCTGCAGTGCAGCTCGCACGGATCAACTGAAAGTACACAAACGTAGCCTTTCCCGTAACATCTATGTAAAGAGAGCTGCAACAAAACCGCTCATTATCACCCCAGCACACTGCATATGAAGTGCTGGAGCTGCACGGTTCTGGATCAATTATTTTTAGTTTAAAATAGAGATTCTCACACGACTCTGAACAGACCACTAAACAAAATAGCATGTCATTTACTAGAGGTTCGGATCATTTTTTTTTTAATCTTGCAGTCTATTTAAAATGTTATTAATTAATTAATCTGAATGAATAATTTAAAAAATCAGGTTGAATGAATGATTCACTCGTTTCATTACTGGAATAATCAGCGTTTTTTTTTACCAAATCTCTTGAATGAATGAATGAATGATTCAATGACAAATACATTTTTCAACAGTCACATGTCGCCACCTACTGGCGTAACAATGTAATCAACACAATCGTTATTTGAAGTGCCATGTTTCTTTCATAAGGTGATTTCCTCTATTTTGATTGCTTTTGTAGACATCAGTGAACTATAAACTTTTATAATATTGATATTGAAAACACTGTTTGTGAAGCTGTTTCATATACTATACATGACATCTTCTCTCTCTGGATCAGCGGCAGCGCCAACACAGATCTGAATCAGTGTGATTTTGTCATATATGTTTAACTCTTTCCCCACCATTGACGGAAATGTTCGTAATTTGTAAGAAAACGCTTCACCGCCATTGTGTTTTGACTGTTAGACAGTAGGGGGTGCTATTACGCCTCTTCTGAAAGAGTATCCTGATTGAAATGCATGCGAAGAATATGCTGAGCTGAGCAATCTCATATGTGATCTTATGCATATAATGCGATCATCAACATTAAACAGCATAGAAATCAAAACTGCCTAATGTTACTGAATGAAATGTCGACCCAGGACGAGCTACAGGAGCTTTGAGGTGTTGATGGACTCGATCGACTGTGTTTTGATCATCGTTCTGAATCCCAACGTGATTTTCTCAGCTTTTTGCTTAAAATGTTGCTTTTAAAAAAATAAAACTTACCCACATTCAAGTATTGATAATAAAGAATGCATGAAGTTAGAAAGCCTTTTTTATATATTTATATAGTGGGTCTGTTCTTTCTTTTGACATAATGCGTGTTCAGATATTCATGCAACAAACATTCTGGGGGGTCATGAAACTTTTGTGAAAATTATCAAAAACGTGGGCGGGGAAAGAGTTAATAGACAGCGGCGAATCGTTGTCATTTAGGTATGAGATCACGTTGGTGTTTGAATCGAGATCTCAATCTAATAATTGCGCAGCTCTATGTGGTGGCGTAATGCTTACCTCTGTTATTCACATGCGTCCATTTATAAAACTTCCCCTTATAAGGGACGGTGTTAAAGCGGGTGCACTGGATGTATCTGAAGCTGGGCTGGTCCACAGGGCAGGGGTCACGGCTACAGGTCCGATATCTGCGGCGCTCTCCGAGACAGTATTTACCGCCATACTTAGGTCTAAAAAAAAAAAAAAAACATGAAACATTCAAAACGTCATTAGGTCATTCTGTTATTTGTAGAAATTTTCACGAGAAAAAATACAAATATAGGCTAGTCAAAAAGCTTGAAATTGGTATAAAATGTCTAGATCAGCTTTAGCCATTAGCTCTAAACGCAATTAAAACATATTTTTCTGAATAAAATATGAGTGGTGCCTGTGCAAAACTCGCTGGCATGATTGCATGTGTGTTCTGGGTGGTTGCAAGGATGTTCAAAGTGGGTTTTAAACGAATAGTTGAACTAAAATATTTATTTTTTAAACAGAAGATATTTGAAGAATATTTTAGATATTTTTGTGCATACAATGCAAGACAATCATTGATGCTTGTGTCAAGTCACATAATAGGCGACTCGAACAAACATCTTAACCCCTTATATTGGCATAGCCACAGCCATTACATATTTAAAACCGTAATATCCTATACTAAACCTAAACTAATCTTGACAAACTATATATCGTTTGAAAGCTTACAATCTCTAGTTTACATATTTGGTGACTGATTTTAAAAATAAATTACAGAGGAGCAGTAATTTATCAATTTGCAACAAGAATATTTTCATACGCCTCAGGCGTGTTCAGACCTTTATTTTGAAAAAGTGATGAAGATGAAAAATCATGAAAGAATGGTAGAATCCTCAGTTTGTTTTCATGCCAAGAGTTCAAAAGATAGCATCCATTCAATTCTTTTAGAAAAAAAGGTCTGAAAATGTTTTAAATATAAAGAAAAATATAAAGATGTGGCAGCGAGCTATAATGCACATATGTGTTCTTTTGTGGTTCTTAGAGGTTGAGTTCATTTCAAAATCTGCCAAACTTTTGCCAAACCATCTTATACTTCTGAATAGGATGTCTACCTAATAAATTGTATGAAAATTGTAAAAATAATGGTTCAGATCACTCAAACGACATATGGAAATGGAGTCGCCCTTATATGGGCAGTAATGTCCACTAGTGGAGAAGTGTGGTACTGCACCCAAACTAAATCTCACTGAAAGCTCATTTTTTGAGATATCAACCTAACATTTGAATCACAACTTGTTCAGATTTTTGGCTTTGATTTTTTTTGCATTTTTTGAGTCTTCCAGGTTTTGAAAATATATATTTTATATAAAATGTTAATAATAAAAATTTTAACATTGTACATTTTCATAAACTCTAACTTCTATCATTGTTTAACTTTCTTAATTTATTTCACTTCTACAAAATCTGCCAAATGTCTTTTTTAAACGAGACCAATCTATTTTCCAAAGCATCCTTGAATTACAACCATTTAAGTTCGGAATGTGCATTTTCATGTCTATTAAAAAAAGGGGGGCGCCGCTTAAGGGGTCACAGCTTTCTCATAGTTGTCCCTGCACATTAAACGGGGATAGGAGAAATTATTTTAGCATCAAATATTCTCTTTAATAGAAGATAATTGTTGTTATAAGACGTACAGGGAAGTAGTATCACTTTTTCCCACATCCTTGAAAAGTTCTTCTGAAATATTATGCAGATGTTGCACATGCTTTCCATCAATTACAACATCTTAGAGACGCATTCACAAGTGGGCCACAACCTGTTTCTATAACCATCTCCATCTTTCAAAACTCGCTTCGGGTGCAAACCATCTGCCAGAATAGAGAACTGCAAGCCAAATACAATGAAATGATTATACTTCACAAACTCTGAACATGTGGACCAGAGACAGTGACTTTTTTTATTGGTCTAGCGATGCTCTCCAATATTGTGTGTA
>NC_136877.1:4344405-4354405 GCF_949152265.1 Phoxinus phoxinus | reverse complement strand
TGCTTGAACATGTTGAAATATATAATACTATAATTATTCATAAGTATGCAGTGTCATAACTACATCTCTGATGTTTATAACAAACCAACCCGTTTGGAAATCGGTAGAAAATTGAGCAAGTTATGGATATTTAAAAAGTACATGCACCATTAAAACACAATGTTACGAGTGAGCGAGCTGACTGTGACAAGATGGCCGCCATGTGCGGACGTCGACTTCCATTGGCCAGCAGCGCGGACGAGACATCTAGCCTTTATTATATGATATCTATGGTTCAACCACGTTGGTAAATGATGTCACGCAGGTGGTGGAATAATAACTACTTTTAATGAAACTGTTTGAGATCGAATTAACGCTAGATGTTTTGCTATAAATTACAGACATGCATCTGAATATAAATAATGTACATAACTGTGCTTTTTGTTACATTTTATGTTATTTAGTTATTGTTTATTGCATTGTTTAGTGTCAAGTGTGTTACCCTGATGGTGGTTTTGTCTTAGTGCAACATCTAAATATAAGTATTGACTGTGTTTTATGAACGGGTCACTTACGATGTGTTATTGTGGTGGTTTTCGGTACATTTTAAAAATGGATTTGGTAGTTAAAGTATTATATATAACACTACATCACTTAATGAAATATATGATTATACGTTTTTTTTCTTATCATGGAAAGTTGTAAAAGCCGAGTAGAGAAGAAGGGGCATGAAAGCATTCCTCCAAGTTGTGGAATGAATAACTATTGCATAAAACGGACTGATGGCTAATTTTGTCTGATGGCACAAATTGGAGTAATCATTAAACCCTTTGATGATTTTAGCGCTTAAGGAAAGTTCATTGGAACGGCTTTATCAGTCTTTTACCCTCTCAACAAGCTGGCTCTGTCCTTCTTGACCTTTGCTTGGCCCTCCAAAGTACCAAATATACTTCCATTGGTGATACTAAATATCACTTTAGTTATTTTTTTTGCCAGATGCTATTCTACAAGAAAAACCAGCTCAACTATATAGAAAACCTTCCAGCCATAAAAAAATGCTATTGTGATACAATATTTAGTAAAAAAAAAAAAAAACTCTTCAAGTCAGAGAGCAGAGCGTGTCAGTCTTTAATTTAGTTTTGTACTAAAACGTACAGGTGAAACTAATATATTATATAGACTCATTACATGCAAAGTGAGATATGTCAAGCCTTTAGCCTATTTGTTATAATTTTGATGATTATGGCTTACAGCTTATGAAAACCCCAAATTCAAAATTATAATATTGTGAAAAGGTTTTCATAAGCTGTAAGCCATAATCATCAAAATTATAACAAATAGGCTAAAGGCTTGACATATCTCACTTTGCATGTAATGAGTCTATATAATATATTAGTTTCATCTTTTAAGTTGAATTACTGAAATAAATGAACTTTTGCACCATATTCTCATTTTTCGAGTTTCACCTGTACATCAAATTGTCGCAAAATGTCCTCCTTTTTGGTGTTATGGAAATGGCCACCCTACATGCACACCCTTCAAAAACGACACTTTAAATCTCTTGACAAACTAAAAGACGCAAATTACATTTGTATGTATTCTAAATAAAAGATACAGATTGTACTGAATGTCAGCTTGCTTATTTGACTTAAGATAAGGATTTATTAAGTCCACATGTCATGTAAAGTAGAAACTCTGCTTCTAAGCACAGGTCGAGATCTGTCGCTACAACTACACAACTTTGTGATGCTGTTTGGGAAAGTTCGTTGAAACGATGGTTTCGGGAAACACCGACTAGTAAACCTCTTCGAACTCCCATTGGTCAGTGGTGATGATGCAATAGGTGGGTGTGGCTCTGAGGCTCCGCCTTCTTTTACGTCTAAATCTTCTCCGGTTCATTTCTTCTGTTCTTCTGTAAAGCTGCTTGCTTTTAAACAATCTATTGTATAAAGTGCTTTATATAAATAAACGTGACTTTACAGGAGTGCTGAATTGCATTCACGTCGCTATGATCAGATGCTTTCTTACCCGCTGTTTTCTCACCGCCGTCATTTTTGATGTGTTTATTTTGTTACCACATTTTACATATTCATCTAAACCTCACTCTCATCAGTATCGGGACGTTCGCTAACAGTAAACAGTTGGTCATGTATTTATAACTTCTTTGTACCCCTAAGCGAAGAACGAAAGGGCATTAAGAAGAAGCGCTAATATATTTTTATTAGGTTACATTATAGCCTACTTTTTTATTTACAGTTCCCCGCTGAAAACGTCTCGCTCCATCTGCACTTCATAAACAGATGTTTGCACTTGAGTACACCTCTGACCCACTTCCCTCAGTAGTTTGGCATCATACATGTGTCTGCAGGGGGAATGGGAAGTATTTGTGTGTTTGAGGGGAAATCTTACGTCTACGTCGTCACAGAGCAGTGAGTTTGAGCCGTACTGGAGCTTGCACTGGTGAGCGGCGCTGTACAGGACACCGACGGGAGACGGACGCTTCGACAGCTCGTTCCTGACGGGAGGATCATCCAGACACCAGCCCCAGCCTCGACTGTGGAGAACAACACACACACACACACACCTCAGGAAACTCACTCTCACTTCAGTACTTTCATAGGTCGCAATATTACACTATCTTTACTGAACAGCCGCTTCGATCTAAAAAAAAACAAAAAAAAGTTGAGAAAACTCAGAAAAGGATTTTTTGAGGCATTGTCGCCTTTGGCTTTTGGCTTGCTTAGTTGGGGACATTTAATATTCAACAATATTATTGATCTGTCTGCATTGACACAATTATATGAGATCTGAACTGAGCTGGACGATGACATTACCGTTTTCTCCAGAGTGGCTATGATACATATATATTATATATATATATATATATATATATATATATATATATATATATATATATATATATATAAAGAGAGAGAAAGAGAGAGAGTCTGAATACTTAGGACCATGTGATAGTTCAGTTTTTCTTTTTTTAATAAATGTGCAAAAATGTCAACAATTCTGTGTTTTTCTGTCAATACAGGGTGCTGTGTGTACAATAATGAGGTAAAAAAATGAACTTAAATGATTTTAGTAAATTGCTGCAATATAACAAAGAGTGAAAAATTGAAGGGGTTCTGAATACTTTCCGTACCCACTGTATATGAATTAACTAAATTAATAACTTTTTTACAACAAAAAATAACCATCACTGAACTTACTTAACCCTTGTGCATCGTTCAAATTCCCATCCTTTCGTTATGTTCGTGGCTGAAAACAGCCACTACTTTAAACTGCTGTAAAAATTGATCAGATAAATATTTTTTTGATTTTTTTTTTGCATAAATCTATTAATCAACCTCAGTCCTGTTCAAAACTACTAAATGTTTTTAAAAAAATTAAGATTTTAACTCTTTAATTGCCAAATTCATAAATTATGTCGCTGATTTTGGGGGTAAAAAAACACAAAATTACTTATTTTAATATAAAATGTGATTGTGGACTGGATTTTTTTTTTACCTTTTATCACAGTCTTAGACATGTCAAAGATTAGAAACAACATTGGTTTTGATGCATTGTTAGTTTTTGTACAGCATCAGATTTTAACTTTTTCTCCCTCATTTACTGTTCGTGGCTGTTTTTGCCCCATTGACTTCAGCAGAGCTCTGCGTTTTGGAGGTTGGTCATGCTGACAATGAGGTCAATAATCTCGTCGGCCCTGGAGTCGACTCTGGCAGGCTGAAGAAAGGGAGTTGTCTCCGCGTTGGTGGAAAACCACACTTCGCCGTTTCTCCCAATCCACCCAGATCCAGGATCCTCCGAATCCTCCTCGCCTTCAGTGGAAGCTAGAGAGGATGATGAGGGTGCCACATCCAAATAATGGTCTGACTCTCCTGAGTCTGTGGTGTCAGAGGGAGAAGACAATACATCCTGCAGCTCGCTGGAGGATCAGGCTGCAGAATCATCTCTAGAACTTCACTACAAGTCAAGCCCTTTCTCATGTTGCTTGCTGCTCTTCTCACCATCAAATGACCAGCAGGCTTGCATGCAAGTGTTCAAATCCACTTGCTTAGTTTTTGTTTAGTCTGCATTTCTCACCATCAAAAGGCAGATGCATAAATACACTTACTTTGTTTTTGTTTACTCCATGTAGTTCTGAGAGCTGAGGTGCATATTTTGATTTTCTCAGACGCATCAAGGTGAGTTCTCTCTCTCTCTCTCACACACACACACACACACACACACACACACACACACACACACACACACACACACACACACACAAGGGGGTTTTGCTATCCTTGTGAGGACATTCCATAGGCGTAATGGTAAAAATGGGAATTTATACTGTACAAACTGTATATTCTATCCCCTTACACTGCCCCTATCCCTAAACCTACCCCTTACAGGAGACATTCTGCATTTTTACATTTTCGAAAAAATATAATTTAGTATGTTTATTAACCCGTTCCCCTCATGGGGACCGCTGGCTGGTCCCCACAATGGAGGTGATTTCAGGTTTTACTATCCTTGTGGGGACATTTGGTTCCCACAATGTAATATAAACAAAAGCACACACACACACACACACACACACACACACACACACACACACACACACACACACACACACACACACACACACACACACACACACACACACACACACACACACACACACACACACACACACACTTTATTATGCTATTATACTCCATATAACTCCATGTAAAAGCCAGAAACTAAGCTTTTTTTTTGCACAGGCCTATCTAAAGGGTTAATGGTGCCACCTGGTTATCAACAGTAAAAATTTAAATTTTTACCTCTTCCCAACAGGGAAAACCACCAACAATCAAAAATGCATGATTTTATGGTGTCATGGCTTTGCAATCAAAAAATGTGGTTATAATGGAAGTCAATGGGGCAAAAACAGCCACGAACAGTAAATGAGGGAGAAAAAGTTAAAATCTGATGCTGTACAAAAACTAACAATGCATCAAAACCAATGTTGTTTCTAATCTTTGACATGTCCAAGACTGTGATAAAAGGTAAAAAAAAAATCCAGTCCACAATCACATTTTATATTTAAAATAAGTAATTTTGTGTTTTTTCCCCCCCAAAATCAGTGACATAATTTATGAATTTGGCAATTAAAGAGTTAAAATCTTAATCATTTAGTAGTTTTGAACAGGACTGAGGTTGATTAATAGATTTATGCAAAAAAAAAATCAAAAAAATATTTATCTGATCAATTTTTACAGCAGTTTAAAGTAGGCTAGAGGCTGTTTTCAGCCACGAACATAACGAAAGGGTAGTAAATTTGCCCAGAGTGTATACTGTTGAGTTTTTGAAAAATTTCAAAGCATTTTCCCAAAATGTGTGTCAAAATAAGATTTGTCACCAAAAATCATTCCATTTGCTGAAACACAGAGAAAGTTATGGCCAAAATAAGACTAAAAAATACCCCATAGTGGCTGAAAACAGCCCCAACAGCACATAAGGGTTAAGCTGAACTATGACAGTATTTTCTTCAAGAAACACACTTTGTCGCATTATTTTCCTGTTATCTTTGTAAAGCTGCTTTGAAATAATCTGTATTGTAAAAAGCACTATATAAATAAAGGTGACTTGACTTGACCCCACTAATACATTTTTGTTTGAAAACACAATTTTGTTTGTAATGTTGACTGTGAAAATGGAGGTATTTGAAACCAATGATGTAAGTTTAGTCTTAGGCATATTGAACCCATATATATTCATGTTTATACCGATATTGTGCCTGTTATGTGCTATTCACTTTCACACAGTTCAAGCCTTCACACTCTTCAAATCACTGTCCTGAAAAGATGACAGAAAAATCACTCACAGTGAATGAGACTGAGTGCCATTTTGAGCAATCTGAAAATATCACACAAGCCCTCCAAAGAACCAAAAATACTTCCATTGGTGATACTAAATATCACTTTAGTTTAATTTTTGCCAGATGCTATTCTACAAGAAAAACCAGCTCAACTATATAGAAAACCTTCCAGCCATAAAAAAAATGCTATTGTGGTACAATATTTAGTTTCTAAAAAAAACAAAACTCTTCAAGTCAAAGAGGAGAGCGTGTCAGCCTTTAATTTAGTTTTGTACTAAAACGTACAGGTGATTTATTTCAGTAATTCAACTTAAAAGGTGAAACTAATATATTATATTGACTCATTACATGCAAAGTGAGATATTTCAAGCCTTTATTTGTTATAATTTTGTGGAAAGGTTTTCATAAGCTGTAAGCCATAATCATCAAAATGATAACAAATAAAGGCTTGAAATATCTCACTTTGTATGTAATGAGTCTATATAATATATTAGTTTCACATTTTAAGTTGAATTACTGAAATAAATGAACTTTTGCACGATATTCATTTTTTTTTTCGAGTTTCACCAATGGGAGACAAACACACAACAGCTAGACCCGACACCGGGGGTAATTGGATACATGGTGCTGCCAATATACTTTTAAAAGCCCACAAGTGAGTAAAGAGTAAACTGTTCAGAAACCCGAAGGAGAGGTTCCTTCGGGACACATGCCATCTGTCTGTAAGCCTCCCAAACCACATGGTCCTTTCCTCAAATTCCCTATAACACATTCCATATATTTGTTTAAAACAACCAGCATAAGAGTGTATATTACATCTACAAGTCAATATCATTTACAGGGCCTTCAAACACACACAAAAAGACATTAACAGAAAGAAACTAACAGAAGTAGAATTTGAACTGGAATGAGAAGAGGATGAATTTACTGAATCTAACACAATATTTATTTATTAAGTGTCCATAAACACTTTATTTTCAGTCGCGTATGAAATATTGAGAATATGGAGCTTACACTTAAGGAGGAAAAAACATCTCAATTTTACACAGAGGCCCAAACTGAGAAAAAATAACACAGTAACGTTATATGTCCAGAAATGATGATGGTTGTAGTAAATCAATGAGATCTTTATAAGAGTATAGCAGTCTAATTAAAGGGTTAGTTCACCCAAAAATTATAATTGTGACAGTAATTAACGTTACTCACCCTCATGTTGTTCAACCCCGTAAGACTTTCCTTCATCTTCGGAACACAAATTAAGATATTAGTGATTAAATCTGAGACGTGCCTCACTCCTCCATAGGCTTCTATTGTAATTGAAACTTGCCGGCCCAGAAAGTTATTAAAGACATCGTTAAAATAGTCCAAGTGACTACAGCGGCTCAACCTTATGTTTATCAAGCGACGAGAATACTTTTTGTGCGCAAAAATATTCATTATTTTCTGTGTGGGCCTCTGAGTGAGTTCACGTGTAACAGCGCAGCGCTTCTGTGATGTACGTCAGAACGGAGGCTCACTATTGGCCGACGTTGGTCATGTGTGTGGTGATGCGTGTGATGCTGGCCAATAGTGAGCCTCCGTTCTGACGTACAACCCAGAAGCGCTGCACTGTTACACTACGTGAACTCACTCAGAGGAACACACTGAAGAACATCAAGAGTTGAATAAAAAGTTTTTTTTGCGCACAGAAAGTATTCTCGTCGCTTGATAAACTTATGGTTGAGCCGCTGTAGTCACTTGGACTATTTTAACGATGTCTTTCTGGGCCGGCAAGTTTCAATTACAACATGAGGGTGAGTAATTACTGACACAATTTTCTTTTTTGCGTGAACTAACCCTTTAACGTACATAAAACGCATATAAACATCAGTTGTTATTCTATATCTGGCAATAATATGTCTTAGTAAGATGAAATATAAGCTTCTTCACTGTGCATTCAGTCTTTTTACATCTTGTGCCACTGCAGATGATCTGACGGCTCTTAGATAAGAGTGTAAAACACACACAGACTAATGGTACGGGGTAGGCCTGAGCAATCGAAACTTACAGGCATTAAGATAAACTAATTTCTCATTTCCTGATGTATCCGCTTGGCCTAGATATTGTAACATATCCTGTCTTTGGGCACTGGCAGTTGTGTTAAACATTTCAGTGCAGGCCAAGCTGCAGTAGGCAAGCCTTGTCTAATGTGCTCCATATGGCAGGCAACGAAACCAGTGTCACGAAGACAGAAGAATTAACACAGCCGCGCTCCTTCTTCTTGGGAAATCTCAGCCATTCACATTGCCTTTGGCAACACACACATGCAAAGGTCAAGAAGGACAGAGCCAGCTTGTTGAGAGGGTAAAAGACTGATAAAGCCGTTCCAATGAACTTTCCTTAAGCGCTAAAATCATCAAAGGGTTTAATGATTACTCCAATTTGTGCCATCAGACAAAATTAGCCATCAGTCCGTTTTATGCAATAGTTATTCATTCCACAACTTAGAGGAATGCTTTCATGCCCCTTCTTCTCTACTCTGCTTTTACAACTTTCCATGATAAAAAAAAAAAATGTATAATCATATATTTCATTAAGTGATGTAGTGTTATATATAATACTTTAACTACCAAATCCATTTTTAAAATGTACCGAAAACCACCACAATAACACATCGTAAGTGACCCGTTCATAAAACACAGTCAATACTTATATTTAGATGTTGCACTAAGACAAAACCACCATCAGGGTAACACACTTGACACTAAAATATGCAATAAACAATTACTAAATTATATAAAATGTAACAAAAAACACACTTATGTACATTATTGATATTTGTTATAAAACATGCAATTATATGTGTAATTCATGGAATTTTACTGTTTTTACAGTAAATTAAATGGTAATTCATAGTTTATACTTTCAAATACCATACATTTGACATAGTTTTACAGTAAACATCACACATATTACAGATACAGTTTACATATAATGTGATGTTAAACCATTTACAGCATTTCACCATAAATATTTACATTTACACATGTTTTTATTGTAACCTTTTTACAATATTTTTCTTTAATTTTTTTTTTTTTTTACAGTATATAAGGGTTTTAAAAACATTAATGATGGCACTCACAAAGATCAATTTCGATCTCTACTCGAGAATAACTAGAACTACATATTGACTGTAGAACTTCCAAATAAATCCACAACTTTGCAGTTTTTTTTAATTTCCATGACTTTAACTTTAGCTGGAAAATATCGGTAACACTTTATAATAACTGCACGCTATTAATCATTAGTTAAGCATTAGTAAACAGTTAATTCATCATTTATAAAGCATTAATATACATTAATAAGCAGTTTATAAATACAGCTATAAATGCTTTATTCTTGATTTATAAGCATATCTATTTGTAATTTCAAAATGAAGTATAGCATTATTTACAAACCAGTTATTTAAGAGTTGTCAGTGATTCATAAGATCACTTAGAAAGTATTAGTAAATGTAGTAAATTCATGTAGTTATAAAGCATTTAGTAGTGGTGAGTTAACTATTTTTGTGAGCTCATCTAAAGTGAGGACTATTCATGAACTGTAAAGCATTTACAAAGGAGATTTAAAGGCTCATTTGTCTTCTAAACAGAAAAAAAGACACAAACACAACACAGTGATACAGAACATAGAAATATTAACAGCCTTTAAATCTCCTTTGTAAATGCTTTACAGTTCATGAATAGTCCTCACTTTAGATGAGCTCACAAAAAATAGTTAACTGACCACTACTAAATGCTTTAAAACTACCTGAATTAACCATGAATTACAGTATAAATTCATGTTAATAAAGCATTTACTAACACACTAAGTAACTATTACTATATGTCTGAATAATAAGATGTATGAATGTACATTTAAATAGTTTATTAATCATTTACATACACTTTCTAAGTAATATTATGAACCACTGACAACTCTTAAATAACTGGTTTGTAAATAATGCAGTACTTAATTTAGAAATTATAAATTGATCATTAATAACATATGAAAAAATAATTATTAAACACATTATAGATACGATTTTAAATCAAGAATAAAGCATTTTTAACTGTAAAACTGCTTATTATTGTCTATTAATGCTTTATAAATGACAAATTAACTGTTTACTAATGCTTAACTAAT